>NW_027464291.1:0-162500 GCF_050947455.1 Rhinoderma darwinii | reverse complement strand
CTTCTAGCTGCTAACTGGGGTCTACGTGTTGTCAGGACTCTTTAAAATCTCAAAGACTGGGATAAAGATCTCCTGAAAAAAAAACAAGAAAAATATTTTGAGACAAAAAACTACAAATATATAACCTACAAAGAAATTGATGCTACCAAAAAAAAGTGTGGAACATGGAAAAAATCTTTATTGGAATAACAATGAAAAGCTACATGTCAATACAATTAAATTAAAAAAACTCCACAAGACTCTACAGAAGAAAAGGACAGCTCATTGTGTGACTCACAAAGAAAATAATAATTAGATAAGACCCCATGGCTGCACAGACCTGCGTAATGTAGGTCATATATAAATACCAAATGGTATGGAATAAACAACTATACAGTGCAAAAAAGCAGTCAGCGCATAAGTAAGAGCAAAAATGAATCAACTATTAAACAAGTATGGAGGGATATAACATACCCATAATAAGGTTGTTCAGGAGCACCAACACAGGGAGTGCCCACCCAGACGCACGTTTCAGCGCTAAATGCCTTCATCAGGGGGTGACGCTGATAGTACAAACACAGTATTTAAATGAACGCTAGCCAATGGTGCTTAAAGATATCCAGGTGATATATATATATATATGCCCATAAATCAAATCAGTGCACTCACTGTTTACTATTGGTGGCAATATGTGGTCGAGTACATGGCCGGACTCCAGAAACGGCAACAACGAGACACTGGGGCGGAAACACATCAGCGCGTCACCTGACGCGGTCACGTGTGTCAGCAACCCAGCCCGTCATGGGTGACGAATCGGAGGCCGGTCAGTCACAACCAATCAGAATGCAACCAGTGATTGAATGCATGAAAAGCATTCAGAAGGATATTAACCCTGTACGGGCAGTCCAATAGCGATACACTTCATGTCTGCAAGTCTAAACCCAAAATACAGAGAGACAAGATAGTTATACAGATATATTGCACATGTATCATACAAATACATATAAATATATGGCCACAAAGTGATGTGTGATGAAGAGTGTCAACGTGTAGGGAGTAATCAAGTGTGGAACATTATTATCAATTATAATGTGTGAAAAAAGACCAATATATACGTGCCAAAAGGAATAATCCAGTGTGCACAACCTGAACATAGTAGGGAAGTGACAGGTAAGAAATGATATTAAACACAATAAAGTGTTGTTTATATAGAACATGTGGAAGTAAAAGAGTGAAAAGGTAATAAATGTATGGTGACAAAATAAAAGAAATAAAAAACTAAAAATAAAATAGTGTGAATAGGCGTGTGCGATGAAAGAAGAAAAAAACAACGTGTGTAGTATGCATCAAAAAATAAAATGGACTACAAGTGCCAGCACAAAGCAGATTTTAGTTACATGTCGATATATCTAATACAACAAGCCTCAAAGGTGCAGAATATAATATGCAGTGATCTGCAGACAGAGCCCGCTTTTCTATTGTTTGTGAAGATCATCAGAAGTAGGAAATCATTGTTGAGGATGAAGATCATGACAACCCGAAAATTGCACAGTTGACATAGTCAACACAGGCAGCGTAAACCATATATCTAATCTGTATACATAAATAAAGAAATGTAGATTAAAATCAAAATAAGAACATAAAATCAAAATACCCAACTAAAAGCTTTGGTAGCTGTCAGAGAAATGCAGCAACACCAATGTTCTCATTGAGACCCCTCGGTTGTGTTGTCTTAAGCCTCCATATCCACTTGCATTCTGATTGCAAAAGCCTCTTTTTACATCTCGTCCTCGCATATCAGTATTGATGTGATCTATTCCCTTCACTCTCACAAGTCTAGAGTTACACGCATGATGTAGGTGAAAGTGTTGTGGAATCGTCTTCAGCTGTTCCATATACTCTACTGTTTTGGCATTTTCAATGTCTCTAACAAGTTCTCTTACGCGAAAGCGCAATTCTCGGGTTCTCATGCCAATATACATTTTAGGGCAAGGGTAAGTTGCATGATAGATCACACCTGTAGTGCCACATGTAATTGGCCATGTGATCTTAACATTTGGCAACCCACTTGAGTCAACAAAACCTTGATAGCGTTCAATATTAGGGCAACTAATACAGTCGCCGCAAGGGTTACAACCCCACTTAGGACCAATCTTTGCAAAACATTTACCCGGTTTTTCCACTGTTCGGTAACTGAACTATTGTGTCACGTAAAGAACGCGCTCTACATGGTGCAACAGCAAGATAATTTGGTAGTACTTTCTGTAGAATTGGATCATTGAGGAGCATCGGCCAAAATGTGTTTGAGGTGTCCCTCATTTCTGACCAAATGATACGTGTTCGTAAATCTTACCTTAGGAGAAATTCCTTATTTTTAGTTACAGTTTGTAATAGCTGTGCACGAGGGGGAGCTGTGCACGTGGTCGTCAATGGGCTTTATTAACATTGCGGCAGCGGCTGCAGCCCTGTTGAGCAAGTCTCTTTCTTAACTCAGTCGTGCGGAATTTCAAATCTTCATGAGTTGAACAAATTTTCTTAATACGCAGTAATCGTCCAGTTGGTATAGCTTCGATGGTGTGGCGGGGATGTGAAGACGTGGCGTGAAGAAATGAGTTTGTTGATGTATCTTTACGATGCAAATCTGTCTGGAGACAACCATTATGGTTCCTTTTAGTTAGTATGTCCAAAAAATCTATCTCAACGTGATTCCACTTGCATGTTAATTTAATGTTACGTGTATTATAGTTAAATACACTGATGAATTCCATTAATTCATCCGAAGTCCCCTGCCAGATCATGAAGATGTCATCAATGAACGGGCCCAGAAAAGGAGCTGGTTCATTGATATCTCATGATCTGGCAGGAATAGGTCCCTCTCCCACAGCCCCAGGAACAGGTTGGCATATGAGGGTGCACAGGCTGCCCCCATTGCCGTGCCCTGGAGTTGCAGGTAGAAGGACCCATTGAACGTGATAAAAATTGTGTTTGAGAACAATGTCCGATAGGGTTAGCAACAACTCTGAAAAGTCTTTCCTATATTGCTCATATGCAAAAAGGTGGCCACTGCATGCAACCCATCCGAATGCTGGATGCCGGTATATAGTGACTCAATGTCACAAGTTACCAAAATATGTCTGTCATCTAAATGAATCTCTTCAATTTTCAACAACAAATCTGCGGAGTCGCACAGATACGAAGGTAGACATTCCACTAATGGTTTTAAATGGTGGTCGACCCATTTGCACACCTTCTGAGTTAACCCCCCGGTACACAATATAATTGGCCTACCTGGAGGGTCCTTATGAATTTTGGGTAGTAGAAAAGGCATCTGTATTGTTGGCTCAGTCACAATCAGTGCCTCCATTAGGGACTTGGAGAGGACTCCGGCATCCATACCATCTTGTAGAATGTGGATCATCTTTGCTCTAAAGGATAATAAAGAATTGTATGTTAACCTTCTACAACAAGTGGAGTTTTTTTTTATTTTTTTTATTTTTTTAATTGATGTATTTTTTATTTTTCCAAACATAACAAACAAGCGAACAACAATTCAACAATATTTCCCATGGCAATAGCATCTCTGAACACATATCATTATTTTGCATATTATATAATCTACAATTTGTATAAATTACTTCAAATGATCCTAGTTGGAGCGAGGACAGAATTAGAGATTTTAGCCCAAAGACAAATTGAAAAAGTGTCAATATTCATAGGAGATGAAACACACTAAATAAACCATAAGGAAGGGGGAAGGGAAGTATAGAGGGGGAGGGGGGGAAGAGGATGGACACGTGTATCCCCATCGTTACCGCGATTCAATACAGATATTTAAGGAATCAGATCATGATTGGTGTCACACCAGACAGCTGATGCTCCAGATACCAAGTTGTGGAGCCAAAGCATGCAATCAGTTTTTGTTTTATATGAAGTGGTAAGAGAGGTATAAAGTTCTCCCACAACTTAAAAAAGGCTTCAGTTTTGTGCTCTTTTCGATGGGAGGTTTCCACCCAATCCATTCGGAAAATATAAGATATATTTTCTAGGGAAATACGATGTGTGGGGGGTGTATTATTTATCCAAACCTGGAGAATGGCCTTCCTAGCAGCCGCAGAGACATAGTATAACAGTTGTTTGTGATGTTTCGGGATAAAGAGCATGGAAGGTGGCAGTATCCCAAAGAGACCCCACTTTTGGGTTGAGGAGCATGGTATGGACAGGGTGTTCGACACAAAATATTGTATCTTTCGCCAAAAGTCAACAATAGTTGGGCATAACCAGAGACAATGTAATTGCGGTGCTCCACACTTTAAACACGAATGGTCAGAGGAGTTACCCATGAGAAAGCCCCTATAAGCGGACACGTCAGCCCTATGGGCTATTTTAAAAGACATCTCCCAGGACATATCTGATGGGAGGTATTTGGCAGCCATAGTTACAGATGATAGGACATCGTCATGAGTTGTTTGATCTAAGTGGTCAACCCAGTAAGATACGCCTGATCTCGATTTAGTGTAGTCCAATGGCTGTCTTAAAACGTTATAATAGGTAGTGATTAGTCTTTTTCGGCATTGATGAAATGGAGTTAAGTGACAGAAGAAGTCATCCCAGTCTTGGTCTTGTAAGTGTCTAATGACCTTGTGAGCATAGCTACAGGCCTGCATGTAATAAAATGGGTGTTGTCCCAGAAAATCATATTGTATACGTAGTTCATTAAATGAGTATGGACGACGAGTGAGCATGTTAGTTATCTGATTAATACATGTCAACCCCTCCCCCCCAACCCATCCACGAAAAACCACATGGGGGTTGGCATTTTGGAAGTCAAAGTTATGGACCCAAGGAAGAAGTAGGAAAAATCTAGGGTTTAAACCTAAGTGTTGCCTGACCTTGGTCCATGTTTCCAGGAGGACATGACTAGGGGGTTAGCCGGTTCATCAGGTGATAGAGCCGAGTAGGGAGTGTGTAAGAGGCATGTTAAGGAAATGGGTTTTGAAAATTGTTGGTCCAATGAAGAATCAGAAAAGCAGGAGCTACCAGTTATCCAATCTCCAATCACTCGTAGTTGAGCTGCCATATTGTATAAGTGAATCTGTGGAAAATTAATCCCTCCATTTTCATGATGTTGCTGCAATATGCATAGGCTCACTCTTGGTCTCTTTTGCCTAACATCAACTGGTCTCAAGTATATAGGCAAGGATTGTAGTAAGTATAACAATTTAGGGAAGACAACCATTTTTAATAGATTAGCCCTACCTAAAAATGATAGAGTAAAGTGCCTCCAAGCCATGAGTTGGGATTCCAAATATGCAATAATGGGATTAAGGTTTTGTTGATATAAATTTGATTGTTGTCTCGTGATGCGTACCCCCAAATAGGGAATGTAATCAGAGTTCCATTTAAATGCATGCTTCAAAGACCAGAGTGGCCTGGAGGGACCCTTAAGAATTAGGGCTTCTGATTTTTGTAGATTGATCTTGAAACCTGACAGGGCACCATAAATTGGGATATCCTGGAGGATTGGTTGTAAAGTAGAGGCAGGGTTAGATATGAAGAACAAAATATAATCTGCAAATGCTGATAGTTTAATTTGAGAATCTCCAATTTGTATGCCTTGAAAACATGCTAGGGACTGGAGATGACGGAGAAGTGGATCTAGGGATAAATGAAACAGTAACGGTGAGAGAGGGCATCCCTGACACGTACCCCTGAAAATTGAGATAGGAGGTGAGTTAAGCCCATTGATGGTAAGGGATGTGGTAGAGCAGGCCTGTGAGCGTGAAAGGAATGTTAGAAAGCGGTCCCCGAAGGCCCGGGACTGCAACACCGCTGTGAGAAATGGCCATGATAAAGAGTCAAACGCCTTTTCCGTGTCAAGTCCCAGCAGCATGGTCACTGGGGAGGGGTCTAGTGCAGACACCGTGGCTGCTACAACCTGACGGATACCTTTAGTGGAATGTCTATTCCTTAAGAAACCCAGTTGGGTTGGGGCAATGATCAGTCCAAACATGGTTTGGAGGCGGTCGGCCAAAATCTTTGTTAGGAGCTTATAGTCTTGGTTTAAAAGGGAAATCGGACGATATGAGGAAAGGAGGGTTGGATCCCTGTCAGGTTTGGGAAGCAATATGGTCCTGGACTCATGAAAGTTAGGCAGGTCAATCTCCCCACTAAATATGGCTTGTAAGGTCCTCGTCAATGTCGGTACAATATCTGGCAAAAGTTTGTAGTATTCAGCCGATAGGCCGTCAGGACCCAGCGTTTTATTATTGTGTAGCTTAGAGATTGCTAAAGCAACCTCCGCCTCCGTGATATCATTATTTAAAAAGTGGAGTTTTTTCAATTGGCGATTTGCTTCATAAATATACATCTGGTGTGGCCAAAATACCACATTTCTGCCTTTATCGGCAGGTTTTACTACCACATCATGCCATGATTTAATCCTCTCCAAGCTCTCTCTCTCTCTCTGTCTCTAACTCTCTCTCTCTCTCTCTCTCTGAACTCGACAGATTGTCATTCTTAATTTTCCTTGGAATGTTTTGCTAATCTTCAGGGACTAATTTGACAAAAAGATCTACTGCGGGACAAATAGACAACGGGGGGATTTTGTAGATTTGGTTCTAATACAGATATGAATCTTACCTTCTGATATTCCCTCTTCTTGGTGAAAGAGTTTCTCAAATATTCGCAATGTTTCTCGTTCCTCAACTGTGACAAATAAATCGCCTTCCTCTTTAAAATACAATTTCTTAAAGATCAAAGATTGTGCAAAAAATTGCAGATCTTTTACTGCTGAGAAAAGATCAAAACAGGAGGCGGGAGAAAAGGTCAAGACTTTGTCCAACAGTGTGATGTCACCTATAGATAATTGATGCATAGAAATGTTAATGACCTTCTTGTGAGGTCTTGGATTTTGTTCCAATCCCTTATTCATTTTTCTCCTACTGTTGGACGACTGATTTTAGTTCCGTTTTCTTTTGTATCTTGGTAAGTCACGTGTAGACCTCACGCTACTACATAATGTCATATCATGGTGACCGCTCTGTGATGACAAGGATCACATAGAAGAGGAAAGACTCAGTGATTCACCATTTTGTCTCCGATTCCATCAATATATTTTCTTCTGTTGAAAATCATTATTATCACATATCAATTTCTTTGTTTTTCTGCTCTCCATTTCTTTTTCCCACACGAGGCATTGTTGATCCAATTGTGTTTTAAATGTTTCTAAGTCCTCTTTGGACATCTCTGCTTTTAATTTTTGCTGGATCTTTTCCAGCTCGTTATCCCTGTTTTCTAATGATGTGTTATTGAGTCCAATAAGAAGCTCCATCACTTTAAATGAACACGCACTGCAGTTCTCCTCCCATATAGATGGAAAATTCACATCTTCAGTTGGAAATGATGGGAAAACTTGTATGCGTAACCCCCTCGGTATAAGGTTCCGTTGGAGATAATTTGCTAGGAATGCTCGGTTCCACCAAACTTTCATTCTTTTATTTACAAGGCTTTTGAAGGAGTTCTGTGGCTCCCTAATATTTCTCTGACTGCCAACACCTGTGGCTGTGGAGTCATCTTTAACCAGCCATGACAGTTCTCTGGCTCTAAAATCCATAGTTGGGTTTCTGGCACTATCTGTAAAAACACAGAAAACAAACTGATAAATAATCCAAAAAGACAGCGAGGATCTGAAATCCCAAATGCAGGTGCACGGCCTTTATTACTAGTAAGGGGGGATCCTAGGGTGAAGTCCTGAGCACATCAATATATATATATATATATATATATATATATATATATATATATATATATATATATATATATATATATAAGATAGAAATTCGAGGCACTCACCGCTGTTTCTGTAACTCCCGACCAGGTCATCAAGAAGTGACCAGGAAGCAGCATGAGCACAAAAAGCTATAACTGGGTTTGGGGGCAGCGGCGGATCATCGTTAGGAAGGCTCGGGCAGCCGACCAAGGCTCCCAGGGGGCCCATGGCTGCCAAGCCCATAACATTTATTGGCTGGGCTGCACGGGCCCCCTCAAGCCCATTGGCGCCTAGAACTGGAGGGGGCCCCGATGCTAGCGACAGCCACATTCACTTGTATCTGCATCCTCAGGACGCAGATATGAATTAATGATATAGGCTTCAGGCCAAGTTAGGACTGCAGCCTATAAGGTGCTGGGAAGACTCCCTGGGCAGGCCGCCGTGATGACGTAACTGCATCACGCTGATATGAGCATGCGTTCTGCCTGGAGACAGTGCAGCGCACCGTCCGTCGCGGCAACGGGGCAAGGTAAGTACAATGTTTTGTTTTGGAGGCAATATATGTGGCAATATACAGGGGGGTGATTGCTGTGTAGCACTACATACAAGGGGAGAGGGGGCTGTGTGGCACTATATACAAGGGGAGGGGGATGTGTGTGAAGCTATCTACAGGGGCTGTGTGTGTGATGCTATCTACAGGGGCTGTGTGTGTGTGGCGCTATCGACAGGGGCTGTGTGTGGCGCTTTCTACGGGGGCTGTGTGTGTGGTGCTTTACTTTACCTTCTGTGAGTCACTAGATTTATAGAGAATCTGTCTCCTCTCCTGACATGTTTTTTATAGGAAATCCTTGTCTTTCACAAAATATCTTTGTGCAGTCCAGGACTGATAGACAATTGCGTGTTACCATTCCCCTTGTCAGGAGGATGTGTCCCTGCACAGTGTGATACTGTCAGTATGTAGGGACGCAGCCCTTTGACAAGGGGAATCGTAACATCCATCTGTTAATGCTTGCACAAAAAGGTAGTGGCAGGGCGGCGGAGGAGTATGGGGGCCCCATGTTTGGGTAACAGCCCAGGGCCTATGGCCTACTTAATCCGCCACTGTTTAGGGGGCCTCGTTCTGGAGATAGGCGCCGGTCACATATCCTGTGGAGATGTCATAAATGTCCTTCATGGGAAAACCCATTGAAGGGGATAGACAAATCTTACCTGTCCATACAGAAGTGACATTAATACATTGGGAGGAGCTTTCAGTTGCCGGTTAGTTGTCCGTTCTACGATGGTTGGAAACCGAACAGTTTCTATGGTGATGACGTAACATGGGAGCCCTGCATGTTGTCCAGTGGGAGCGGAGTCTGTTTAGAAAGAGAGAAATCCAATATTTATTATAATATTACAGGAAAAGGTATAGTAGGGGATAATGTTTTATCCATAGCACCTTAAAAATCCTGATTAGAGAGCGGACCCTGTCCCATATATACATATAACTGAACAGTACTTTATATACAGTATATATGAGGACAGTAAAGAGGGAGTACAGTATATACAGTGAGGACACGTCTCATATATACATATAACTGAACAGTACATTATATACAGTATATATGAGGACAGTAAAGAGGGAGTACAGTATATACAGTGAGGACACATACTATATATACATATAACTGAACAGTACATTATATACAGTATATATGAGGACAGTAAAGAGGGAGTACAGTATATACAGTGAGGACACGTCTCATATATACATATAACCGAACAGTACATTATATACAGTATATATGAGGACAGTAAGGAGGGAGTACAGTATATACAGTGAGGACATGCTCCATACATATATACATATAACTGAACAGTACATTATATACAGTATATATGAGGACAGTAAGGAGGGAGTACAGTATATACAGTGAGGACATGCTCCATACATATATACACACGACTGAGAAGTACATTTTGTTTCCGGACAGTCTGCAGGATATTTATGTAGTGGAGCCCCCAGCAAGGCACCTCCGCCCTGAATATGTGTAGATAAGGGACTCCAGCAGATCGCTTGTTAGGTCCATGTAGAAGCTCAAACACTTCATGGTCCTTAAGAATAAGTTGGGGGTGATACATTGTCACAGGCACAACTAGAGGTACAGGCCTGGTTATCCATATTTGTGCCCCCGAGTGGCCACTATTTTACCACTGATCTCTATAAAATGGCAATATAATAGGGATTTTCCGGTTTCATGTAACTAGATGCTTAAATTTCGTATAATGAAAAGTTCGGCAACTTACTAATTCCTCAGCATTTTTAAGATATCTGTTTGGGGTCAGTGAATGGGAATATTCTTGTTTATATCCAGGAACATGCCTGATATTTCTCGCAGCTGATAGTTTGCTACAATTGGATCCATTCTAGGTCAGGATTTTCCTCACTGTTTCTGCTATTCATGCCCTCCGGCTTACTCTCTGCTCTGTAGAAGTTCCAGATTTGGGGGTGGGTTGTTGTTAAGGGCAGATGGGTGAAATGTCCCAGGCCCGCTTGCTTCATCATCTTGGTACATACAGCAGAGCAGCCCCAGGCTACTGCACATGCCCAAAAACGTCTTGTATTATTCCATGTGCAGCAGTAGGTGGGGAGGGGGCAAGTGCCAAAAGAACGTTTACCCAACCGTGCACCACAGATAGAGGCTGCCATTGGGGTTGCATACGGTTTATTTACTTACAGACGCAAATCCTATAAACCTAGAAATTCACGGTACTGATGTCAGCTTTCTGTAATTTAACCACTGGGTGACATACATATACAGTGCCATGCAGTTAGCACAAAGTACCGTAAATGTACAGTACTTGGATGGTGCGGGAAATAGCGTAGATCCCGGCACGTTACCCCTCAGTTGCTGTGGTCAATAGTGGGGCATCTACGTGGGTAAACAGATGGCGGGGGCTTCTTCTGTCACCATCAGCGCAATCGCAGGTTTCTGATAGGTGCCATGGAAACCGGGGGCCTAAACAAGGCTCCCAGGTCTGCCATGTGTGAATGCTTATAAAGCCATGCCATTATGTACTCAACGCCTTTGTTGCAGAAGTTTTGTTGTGTTACTGGTTGCCCTTGGATCCGACCATAACCCATTCTCCTGGCTATGGTCGGGAAAAGACACATCCCGACCATAGTATGGCTTTGTGGTCGCTTTCAATGTTCTCATGAACACGCTTTATTTCGTTTGCACTCCGGAACATCCAATTATTCCCGAGTGCTTGGTGTGACTACCAGCCTGTAGCTGCAACTGCGCATGCGCAACATTAGCGCTGCCCAAGTCCCCGCCTGCACTCGGGAACTGGCAACTGTTCCCGAGTGCTTCTACTAGACTTGCATTTCAGCAAGACTGTATGTACCCAGGAACCGGCGACTGATCCCAAGTGCTTATTCTAAACCTGTATTTCAGCATGCGCTACTGCACATGCGCAGTCACATCGCTGTAGAGGACGGTATGTACCCAGGAACCGGCGACTGTTCCCAAGTGCTTATTCTAAACCTGTATTTCAGCGTGCGCTACTGCTCATGCGCAGTCACATCGCTGTAGAGGACGGTATGTACCCGGGAACCGGCGACTGTTCCCAAGTGCTTATTCTAAACCTGTATTTCAGCGTGCGCTACTGCTCATGCGCAGTCACATCGCTGTAGAGGACGGTATGTACCCGGGAACCGGCGACTGTTCCCAAGTGCTTATTCTAAACCTGTATTTCAGCGTGCGCTACTGCTCATGCGCAGTCACATCGCTGTAGAGGACGGTATGTACCCGGGAACTGGCGACTGTTCCCAAGTGCTTATTCTAAACCTGTATTTCAGCGTGCGCTACTGCTCATGCGCAGTCACATCGCTGTAGAAGACGGTATGTACCCGGGAACTGGCGACTGTTCCCAAGTGCTTATTCTAAACCTGTATTTCAGCGTGCGCTACTGCTCATGCGCAGTCACATCGCTGTAGAGGACGGTATGTACCCGGGAACCGGCGACTGTTCCCAAGTGCTTATTCTAAACCTGTATTTCAGCATGTGCTACTGCTCATGCGCAGTCACATCGCTGTAGAAGACTGTATGCACCCGGGAACCGGCGACTGTTCCCAAGTGCTTATTCTAAACCTGTATTTCAGCGTGCGCTACTGCTCATGCGCAGTCACACGGCTGTAGAAGACTGTATGTACCCGGGAACCGGCGACTGTTCCCAAGTGCTTATTCTAAACCTGTATTTCAGCGTGTGCTACTGCTCATGCGCAGTCACAACGCTGTAGAAGACTGTATGTACCCGGGAACCAGCGACTGTTCCAAAGTGCTTATTCTAAACCTGTATTTCAGCGTGCGCTACTGCTCATGCGCAGTCACATCGCTGTAGAGGACGGTATGTACCCGGGAACCGGCGACTGTTCCCAAGTGCTTATTCTAAACCTGTATTTCAGCGTGCGCTACTGCTCATGCGCAGTCACATCGCTGTAGAGGACGGTATGTACCCGGGAACCGGCGACTGTTCTCAAGTGCTTATTCTAAACCTGTATTTCAGCATGTGCTACTGCTCATGCGCAGTCACATCGCTGTAGAAGACTGTATGTACCCGGGAACTGGCGACTGTTCCCAAGTGCTTATTCTAAACCTGTATTTCAGCGTGCGCTACTGCTCATGCGCAGTCACATCGCTGTAGAAGACGGTATGTACCCGGGAACTGGCGACTGTTCCCAAGTGCTTATTCTAAACCTGTATTTCAGCGTGCGCTACTGCTCATGCGCAGTCACATCGCTGTAGAGGACGGTATGTACCCGGGAACCGGCGACTGTTCCCAAGTGCTTATTCTAAACCTGTATTTCAGCATGTGCTACTGCTCATGCGCAGTCACATCGCTGTAGAAGACTGTATGTACCCGGGAACCGGCGACTGTTCCCAAGTGCTTATTCTAAACCTGTATTTCAGCGTGCGCTACTGCTCATGCGCAGTCACATCGCTGTAGAGGACGGTATGTACCCGGGAACCGGCGACTGTTCCCAAGTGCTTATTCTAAACCTGTATTTCAGCATGTGCTACTGCTCATGCACAGTCACATCTCTGTAGAAGACTGTATGTACCCGGGAACCGGCGACTGTTCCCAAGTGCTTATTCTAAACCTGTATTTCAGCGTGTGCTACTGCTCATGCGCAGTCACATCGCTGTAGAAGACTGTATGTACCCGGGAACTGGCGACTGTTCCAAAGTGCTTATTCTAAACCTGTATTTCAGCGTGCACTACTGCTCATGCGCAGTCACATGGCTGTAGAGGACGGTATGTACCCGGGAACTGGCGACTGTTCCCAAGTGCTTATTCTAAACCTGTATTACAGCGTGCGCTGCTGCTCATGTGCAGTCACATCGCTGTAGAGGACGGTATGTACCCGGGAATCGGCGACTGTTCCCAAGTGCTTATTCTAAACCTGTATTTCAGCGTGCGCTACTGCTCATGTGCAGTCACATGGCTGTATAGAGGACGGTATGTACCCGGGAACCGGCGACTGTTCCCAAGTGCTTATTCTAAACCTGTATTTCAGCGTGCGCTACTGCTCATGCGCAGTCTCATCGCTGTAGAAGACGGTATGTACCCGGGAACCGGCGACTGTTCCCAAGTGCTTATTCTAAACCTGTATTTCAGCGTGCACTACTGCTCATGTGCAGTCACATTGCTGTAGAAGACGGTATGTACCCGAGAACCGGCGACTGTTCCCAAGTGCTTATTCTAAACCTGTATTACAGCGTGCGCTGCTGCTCATGCGCAGTCACAGCGCTGTAGAAGACGGTATGTACCCGGGAATCGGCGGTTGTTTCCGAGTGATTCTAATTTACTATTTCAGCGTCTGCTACAAGTACTAGGACTGCAGTAGCTTCGCTGTTCAAATCTTAGCCGTCACTTGGGAATTACACCTCTGAGAAATCCAGAGCTAGAAACCAGCCTGATAATTATCAGTAATTAATAATAATATTAATTACCAGTCCTCTGATTCCTCCATTGCCGCTGACTGGAGGATTCTATATTTTGCTTCTCTTCACTTATAGACATATAGAAAAGAAAGAGGTGCTATAATACGTTCCTGGTATATGCTATAGATGTACTGGATCAGTAAAGAGATGTTAGTGTACCTGGTTTCTGATAAAACTCAAATCATTTTTTAGGGGCAATTAAATCCGTTCTGGGGTACATTCTGCGGAGCCAAACTAGAGATCCCACCTCAAGTCTTCCTATCCAAGAGGTCGCACCGACCACCCCACACTGACTATAAGCCACAAGTATCATGGAATTGTCTCTGACCACAGCCCCTAAATTATTCACCAATCACACCAAAGATCAGATGTCTAGAAGAAATAGCGCTCTCCTTCACATCTGTATAACAGAAAACCATTCTACAATCTATTCAGTGGACCATTTACATCTCATTTATAACATGGGCCTAAGTGTGGCCTAGAGAGGACACCAAATATCTGATATCATCATCAGGAAAAATATTACACATTCAATAGAGACCTCACATGCGCCAAGTTATGACACAAAGTGATATCACTAGTAGTGAAAATAGCCGGACACTGACTTGTGACTTCTGGCCAAATCACTAGAGAGGAAAAGAAAAGGAGACGCGTCAACTAAACTGCGCCACTCACAGCAAAAATATTAAAACCCTGCCCACACAAACCCTACAAAAATGAGCCTTATTTCAGGGGAGACTTTCATGGACACTGCTGATAACCAGAAAGATTGTGTAACATACTGACAAACAAAATATACTGGGCTCGATAACGTCATTGTCATTACACATAGGGATTTCTACATCAGGAACACCTCAAATAATGATGATATCTTGTTACTAGCCGGGATGTAAGGGGCGTCTGGCTGCAACATTTATCACCCCATTCATCGCTACCTTTAATTTGGTGGATCTGACGGCAAGTAGAGTGTCCTTCCTTACCCTGCCACAAATGGAGCATTTTATAGGAGTTCTTCCCATCTTAGACATTTATGGCATACATCAGAGCTGGACCCGCCATAAATGTCTAAGATGGAAAAACCCTTTAAGCTGCACACTCGTCTGTAAGAGATGAAACACTACTCTATGGCCAGAGGTAGACAACTGACTGTTAGAACGTCCAAATGTCCTCAAGAATATCCTCCAAGAACAAGAACTCCAGAAGAAAACTCTTCTGCAAACAGCAACCAAACCGCATCTGACCGGGGAAATCCAACTCAAAATCACTTTATTAGCAGAACTCTATGAATTATTTCTATCACAGCTACTTTACTTAGTCATAATACTTTCTATAGGAATTTTATCAACATTTTGGCCCCATTCACACGGCTGTGCCCATAATCACGGCCTGTGATTGTGGGCACGGCCAGCTGCCGATGGCCGTGGGCCGCAGTTTCGGGCCGTGCTCTCATACAAAGTATGGGAGCACGGCCCATAAAAAACGAAAAGTAGGACATGCTCCATAATTCACGGCACGGTTCTACGGCACAGACAGCTATCCGTAGCGATACGGAAAGGTTTCTGAGGCCAATAGAAACAGGCGGTTCTGTTTTTTTACAGTCATGTGCATGGGGTCTTAAATTGTTACTAAACATAGTGACATGTCAGAAGTTTTGATCGGTGGGAGTCCTAGCACTGAGACCCCCACTTATTGCTAAAATGAAGCAGCAGAAGCGGCAGGGTGAGCGATGTACTGCTTTGTTTCTGATCGTCTTCCCTCGGAAAGTTGAGCAAACGGTGTACAGACTGAGAGTTTCCATTTAGTCCGTACAACGCTCACTCAGTTTTCCGTGGAAAGCCAATCAGAAACCATGCGGCACAGCACTCACCCAAGCGCTTCTGCCGCTTCGCTGTAGCAGTCGGTGGTGGTCTCAGTGCTGAGACCCCCACTGATCAAAACTTCTGCTATGTCACTTTGATATGTTAAAAGTTTAGTTACACTTTATCAGCCTCACACAAGACTAAAAACATACCTTTACCCAACTGCCCCATGACAATCACAATACCTAAACGGCTCCAACGCCAGCCACAAAGTCCTATAAATTAATCAAATTAATCAGTTCCGCGTTTTTTTCTGCCACCCATTGATTTCAATGAGGGGTCAGAGCTGGAAACCGCTCCAGGAAAGTGATTTGGGGCATTTTTTTGGCACTGATTCCGTTGCGGTTTCCGTGTGAACCGACCTGTGGAGCATTCACCATCTTGATTCTCTGAACTTGGAAATAGACACCTGAAAAAGAAGAAGGAGGTGAGAGAATACATTCCTGGTAAATGCTATCGATTTCTATCTAACGTCGATGTCTGTAAGAAATCCATGAAATAAGATGTTACTGCAGCGTGTGATCCTACAACTACAATCTATCCGGATACTTACCAGTCGCTGATACTAATCATAAAGGGGGCAATTTATTAACACTGCTGTTTTATACACCAGTCTTAATAGAAAAAAAATTGAACGTAAAGTGCGACACATTTATTAAGAGGCAAAAGCATTTTAATAAATGTGTTGCATTTTTCTGCTGGGCCGTGCGGTAAAATTGTGCAGCAATGACCACACCATGCACCATAGCATCCCTCCCACGTCTCCCATAACATAAAAAAACACATACTCACCTCACCGCTCTTCTTCTCCCCTCCATCTCATCATCATTTCAGCGCCGCTCATACATAGTGGATGCCGAGAAGTGTCAGAGCCATATATGCAGGAGCGGATTACAATGAGGGCAATGTGGGCACTTGCCCAGGTCCCGAGGCTGAAGGGGGACCAGTTCGCCCCGGTTTTCCCTAACTGGTTGTTAAAATTACAGCTGGTTCAGAGAACCGGGGTGAAACAGGACTTTTTACCCAATTGTATCCGTGTCCTTAGGATGCAGATACAACTGATTACTATTGCACTGGCTTTTTTTTCTGTGGGCAGCATTGGGGCAATATCTACAGGGCACTCTATTTACACTGGGCAATATCTACAGGGGGCAGTGTGACTGGCACTATTTACAGAGGGTATTGTGACTGGTGCTATCCACAGAGGTTATTGTGACGGTCATTATTTACAGAGGGCATTGTGACTGGCGCTATCTACAGGGGGCATTGTCACTGGCACTATCTACAGGGGGCATTGTTAGTGTGTGTGTAGGAATAGAGACAGCAGCAGCAGCGGCGCTGTCTCTATTCCTCCCGGTGATCATGTGACTGGTCACATGATCGCCGGGTGCCGTTAGTGACAGACTGCTGCTGGGTCTTACTAGACCCAGCACAGCCCAGTTAGTGACAATCGTCACTATGAGAGGGCTGATTTCCCCTGTAACTGGGGCTGCTGTGCAACTCCAGTTACAGTGGAAAAGATGGTGTAAAAGAAAGAAAAAAAATATATAAAGTTCCCCATAGGTCTTTTTTGACCTTTGAGGGACAGACCATAATAATAAAAAAATAGTAAAGTACAAAAAAAATGAAATAATAAATACACATAAAATACCCACCCCAAAAAAATACCGTTCCCCCCGCCAATCATTGTTGTAACGCTAGCGCTGACCCAATTACCCTAATATAGACATATAATATATTAAAATTTACGGTAGACAATGACGATCACAAAAAAAAGGTCTATTTTAGGGTAAAACTATGTTATTACCAAAAAAAAAATAGCTGAAACTTAAAAAAGCTTATTTTTTTACTATTATTTTCAAACTTTATGAATGAAAATTCTAAAATGGCAAAAAGGTGGGTATAAAAACGATAAAAAAATAAACCTCCATTGTCTACGGAAAAAATGTCGCAAAAATAACGTCGTTATCCCAACAAATAAAAATGTTATAGCCATTTAACTAACACGTGCTAAAAAGGGCTAAACGGTGTCTGGTCCTGAAGGCGCAAAATAGCCCGGTCCTGAACTGGATAAGATCTTCTGGGGTCCTGTATCTAAGCCTACATTTTTAGGCTTAGATACAGGGTCTAACAAACAGTGTCACACATGGAGCCTGTATCTAAGCCTAACACAATGTAGGCTTAGATACAGGACCCCAGATGACATTCTTTTTATTCCTGTATAAGGGTATGTTCACACGGCCTATTTACGGACGTAATTCGGGCGTATTAACCCCCGAATTACGTCCGAAATTATGGCTTGAAAGCGTTGGCAAACATCTGCCCATTGAAAGCAATGGGCTGACGTTTGTCTGTTCACACGAGGCGTATATTTACGCGTCGCTGTCAAAAGACGGCGCGTAAATAGACGCCCGCGCCAAAGAAGTGTCATGTCATTTCTTCAGACGTAAATGGAGCCGTTTTCCATGGACTACATGGAAAACCAGCTACAGTTACGTCCGTAATGGACGCGGCGTTCAAGCGCCTGCACATGCCGTTACGGCTGAAATGACGGGGCTGTTTTCTCCTGAAAACAGCCCCTTAATTTCGGCCGTTACGGACGCTGCCGTGTGAACATACCCTAAGATTAGTGTTTTGGGGCCCTGTATCTAAGCCTAACATGTGGTATTCTTAGATACATGGCCCATGTGTGACACTGTCTGCTTGGGTAATGTTACTAAGGCTACCTTGTGGTAGGCTTAGATACATGGTCTAACAGTATCACACATGAGCAGTGTATCTAAGCATCCCTCTTTTTTTTTTTTCTTAGTTATTAGGTGTTTTTTACAGTTTGGGTCCTTGGTACTACATCAAGTTCAAGGACTACTTCAATGACACCTTTTTTATTTTTAATAAAATCGTTAACCAGTGTTGTGTGTGTTATTTTATTACAATATTTTTTCTATGTCCTTCTCATTTATTTAAAAATGTATTACTAGTGCATTATTAATGGCCACTGTCTAACAGCGTCCATTAGTAAGGCTTCATGCACACTAGCGTGTGTATTTTCCGCGCGTGAAAAACTTGCGTCAATCCCATCCGTGTGTTTGCGTTAGGGCGGATTAACACGAACGTGCTATACGTCCGTGCAACCCGCGTGGTATTCACGCTTGTGGCACGGACCTATGCAAGTCTATGGGGCAGTGCAGACAGTCCGTGAATTTTACGCAGCGTGAGTCCGCTGCGTAAAACTCGCGACATGTTCTATATTTCTGCGTTTTTCGAGCATCACGCACCCATTGAAGTCAATAGGTGCGTGAAAATCAGGCGCACCCCATGGAAGCACTTCCGTGTGACGCTCGTAATTCGCGCAACAGCAGTAAAATAATGAATGTAAACAGAAAAGCACCACGTGCTACAAACATCCAAACGGAGTGTCATAATGATGACGGCTGCGCAAAAACCGCAGCCGCGCATCCGTATGAACATGACACGGAGCGGTCAAGTGCATTTTGCGCACGCAAAACGCCACCGTATTTGTGTGCGCAAAACGCACACGCTCGTGTAAATCCGCCCTTATGCATCAGTGTGCTTTTCGATTGTCATGTGTTTTTCACGCACTCACAAAGCCAGCCCATTTTTTTCTTCTTTTTTACAACAAATTGCTGTGTAAATCACGCACCAAACACGTGTGCGGTGCGTGGTTTTCACGCATGCATTGACTTCAATGTGAGTGTAGGTGCATGATAACGCACCAATAGACAGCACACAGACTTGATTCCCGCTAGTGTAAATCGCGCGTAAGGCCCCATTCACACCAGGGTGAATCTCGTCCGTGTGCTGATCGTCGAAACCACGCATAGCACACGCGACCCATTTATTTCAATGGGGCCGTTTTCACGCAGCGAGAGTCCGCTGCGTGAAACATACTGCATGTCCTCTATTGGCGCGTTATCATGCACCTACACTCACATTAAAGTAGACGCATGCGTGAAAACCATGAACCAAACAAGCGTGTTTGCTGCGTGATTTATGCTGCAATTTGTTGTAACAAAAAAATGGCCTTTGAGTGCGTGAATAACGCATGCCACTTGCTAAGAACACGGATGCAGAACGCACACAAACTGACCCCATTCATACGCGTTTCTCACGGCCGTCAATCTTACACGCAAGTGTGCATGAGGCATAAGACGGGGCTGGACGAACACTAACCATCACTATGACCCTGTTACCCTCCGCCACCAGGGGCACCGGGAATAGCATACCTGGGTAACATCCAGTAGCTGACCATCGCTAATACTGTGGTGGCCGCAGCGCTGGCTGTTATTATTAGGGCACGTTCAGACGTGGCAGAGTTTTTATGCTTCAAATGTTGTTGCAGATTTAGGGGAAAGTACGCAACGAATCTGCACCAATATTTGCAGTTTTGACAGGTAATTCAGACGTTGCAGAAAACACAGCGGACCTGCCACTGATTTCGGTTTTTGCATTGCAAAGGCTGAAATACTTTGTGCCTTTCCACTTCTCCGCAACAGACAGCGCATGCTGCGGCCTGAAATTTCTGCACCGCTGCCTATCGTCCGCAGCGGAGTTCCCATCAATGTCTGAACTAACTTGCCTAAAAATGTGTAGAAGGCCTGATTCAGACGAACGTGGCGTTTTTGCACAGGCAAAACACGTGGCATTTTGCCTGCGCAAAAGCCACTTACCTGCTCCGTGAGGCAGCGTCATATGCGTGGTTTTTGCGCAGCCGCCATCATTATGACACGCCATTTGGATGTTTGTAAACAGAAAAGCATGTGGTGCTTTTCTGTTTACATTCATCCTTTTGACAGCTGTTGTGCAAAACAGCCAGTTCGCACGGAGGTGCTTCCGTGCGGCAATGCGTGGTTTTCACGCACCCATTGACTTCAATGGGTGCGTGATTCGCGCAAAACGCCGGAATATAGAACATGTCGTGAGTTATACGCAGCGGAATCACGCTGCGCAAAAATCAATGACAGTCTGCACTGCTCCATAGACTTGCATAGGTCCGTGCCACACGTGTGAAAAACACGCGGGTTGCACGGACGTATATGGCGTTCGTGTAAATCCGCCCTTAGGTAGACAGCGCCACTATGATTCCGGTCCACAACGGATTGCTTCATGTCTCTGCGTAGGTCTATGTCCAAGCAAAGCGTGCAGGAGCGGAATCCCCGACCATAGTGGGATTCCACTACTCCGATAAGTTACAATAGCGCTAGGTACAGGTGGGGGGAGGGGTAGTGTGTCATCTATGTAATAAAATGACTCCTCCTCACAACAGAAAGTGCAGGAGGAGGAATGGTACATGAAGTACAATAACGGAGGCAGCATTAGGCTAAGTTCACACAGAGTATTTTGACGAGTTTTTTTTAAGCGGAAACAGCGTTGCAAAACTCGGCAAAAACGGCCCGAAAATGCGTACCATTGATTTCAATGGGAGGCGTCGGCGTCTTTTTCCCGCGAGCAGTAAAACTGCCTTGCGGGAAAAAGAAGCGACATGCTCTATCTTCGGGCGTTTACGCTTCTGACCTCCCATCGACTTCAATGGGAGGCAGAGAAAGCGTATTTCGCGTTGTTTTATGCCCGCGGCGCTCAATTGCCGCGGGCGAAAAACGCCACAAAAAACAGACGCAAAAAACAACGCCAAAAAGGCTACAATAAACGCAGCGAAAAACATCGCAAATAAAGCCGCGAAAAAAGCCGCAAACAAAGAGGCAAAGAACGCCACAAAAAACGACAGGGAAAACGCCACGAAAGACGCAACGAAAAACCCAGAAAAAAAAAACGCAAACAACGACGCAAAAAAAGACGCGAAAAACGACGCAAAAAAGGCTACGATAAACGCCACGGAAAACGCTGTGAAAAAGACCGCAAACAAAGAGGCAAAGAACGCCGCGAAAAACAACTGGGAAAACGCCACGAAAGACGCAACGAAAAAAGCAGCAAAAATAGCCGCAAACAACAACACAAAAAAAGAAACGATAAACGACGTGAAAAAGGCTACGATAAACGCAACGGAAAACACAGCAAAAAATATCGCAAAAAAAGACGCAAACAAAAAAGCAAAAAACGCCAAGATAAACTAAGCGAAAAACGCCCCGAACAAAGCGGCAAACAAAAACGCAAACAAAGCCGCAAACAGCGCACAAAAAACTCCAGGAAAAATGACGCAAAAATCAACGTGCAGGGAGAGGTAAATCTGCCGCAAACTTCAAGACGGAATTTTGAGGCAGATATTCTTCCTGCAAAAAAACTGTGTGTGAACATGGCCTTAGTGGAGAGAGA
The DNA here is from genome assembly GCF_050947455.1 of Rhinoderma darwinii. Taxonomy (NCBI): domain Eukaryota; kingdom Metazoa; phylum Chordata; class Amphibia; order Anura; family Rhinodermatidae; genus Rhinoderma; species Rhinoderma darwinii. The sequence continues at coordinate 140,619 of NW_027464291.1, read as the reverse complement.
CATGAGATAGAAGAGGGTGGACGAGGGTGAGGGTGGACGAGGGTGAGGGAGACACGAAGAGGTTTATAGACCTGAAAAGAGAAAGAAAACATAAATGTGAAAACATAATGGGGGGAGAACAGTCACCATCCTTCAAGAATGTCAGCAAGAAGACAAGTCCAGTGAAGGATGTCAGCGGGGAGGAGCAGGGACAGCTCACGTGAACTCTTGGAAGGTACGTGCACGCTCATTGCAGCCTGCAATGAGCGTGCACGGGAAAGATCAACAAACCAGAGCTGAACTGCATGTAAACAAGCCGTGCTAAACTCAAAGCAGAAATGTGCGAAGTAGAATTTTTTTTAAAATAATGCTTTATTTAGGTTGTCTGTATAAGGGGTAATGTATGACACAGTTTTTGAAAAAATTTTGGTATCTTGGACAACCCCTTTAACCCCTTAATGACCGGGCCATTTTGCGCGTTAATGACCAAGGATTATTTTTTGTTTTTTCACGGTCGCATTCCAAGAGTCGTAACTTTTTTTTTATTCCGTCGACATAGCCGTATAAGGGCTTGTTTTTTGCGGGACGAGTTGTATTTTGTAATTGCACCATTTTTAGATGCTTATAATATATTGATTAACTTTTATTAACTTTATTTTAGGAGAGAATTGAAAATAAGCAGCTATTCCAGCATTAATTTTCACGTTATAAATTTACGCCGTTTACTATGCAGCGTGAATAACATGTTAACTTTATTCTATGGGTCGGCACGATTACAGGGATACCAAATGTGTAAAGGTTTTATATGTTTTCCCTACGTTTGCACAATAAAAACCCTTTTAGAAAAAAATTACTTGTTTTTGCATCGCCGCGTTCCAAGAGGCGTAATTTTTTTATTTTTCCGTCGATGTGGCCGTACGTGGGATTGATTTTTGCGGGACAATGTGTAGTTTTCATTAGTACTATTTTGGGGTACATAGGACTTATAGATGAACTTTTATTTTATTTTTTATGGGGGGAATGGGAGAAAAGAGAGAATTTTGCCGTTGTTTTTTGCGTTTTCTTTGGACGCCGTTCATCCGGCGGTTTAATTAATGTGTTCATTTTATTGGTCAAGTTGTTACGATCGCGGGGATACCATATATGTGTATGTGTGATTTGTTTTGACCGTTTTATTAAATAAAACCACTTTTTGGGGCAAAAAAGTAGTTTTATTTGACTTTGACTGTAATTTTTTTTATTTTTTTTTTCACAAACTTTATTTAACGGTTTTACTTTTTTTTTTTTAGTCCCACCAGGGGACTTCACTATGCGATGTGCCGATCGCATATATAATGCTTTGGTATACTTAGTATACCAAAGCATTATTGCCTGTCAGTGTAAAACTGACAGGCAACCTGTTAGGTCATGCCTCTGGCATCGCCTAACAGGCAGATGCTGAAGACAGACCTGGGGGTCTTTGTTAGACCCCCGGCTGTCATGGAAACCCGACGGCGACCCGCGATTTGTTTGCGGGGGCGCCGATCGGGAGACAGAGGGAGTTCCCCCCTCTGTCAAACACATTAAATGCCGCTGTCACTGTTGACAGCGGCATTTAATGGGTTAAACTGCCGGAATCGGCGCGTGCTTCGATTCCGGCAGTTGCAGCAGGAGCCAGGCTGTGTATAACAGCCGTGCTCCTGCCGCTAATCGCGTGGGTACAGTCTCAGTACCCGCGCGATCACAGGACGGATATATCCGTCCTCCTGCGCGAACTAGCAGCTGCTGAGGACGGATATATCCGTCCTTCGGCGTTAAGGGGTTAAAGAGGCTCTGTCACCAGATTTTGCAACCCCTATCTGCTATTGCAGCAGATCGGCGCTGCAATGTAGATTACAGTAACGTTTTTATTTTTAAAAAACGAGCATTTTTGGCCAAGTTATGACCATTTTTGTATTTATGCAAATGAGGCTTTCTAAAGTCCAACTGGGCGTGTTTACAGTAAAAGTACAACTGGGCGTGTATTGTGTGTTACATCTGGGCGTGTTTACTACTTTTACTAGCTGGGCGTTGGGAATGGGAGTGTATGATGCTGACGAATCAGCATCATCCACTTCTCTTCGTTACCACCCAGCTTCTGGCAGTGCAGACACACAGCGTATTCTCGAGAGATCACGCTGTGACGTCACTCACTTCCTGCCCCAGGTCCTGCATCGTGTCGGCCACATCGGCACCAGAGGCTACAGTTGATTCTGCAGCAGCATCAGCGTTTGCAGGTAAGTAGCTACATCGACTTACCTGCAAACGCCGATGCTGCTGCAGAATCAACTGTAGCCTCTGGTGCCGATGTGTCCTCGCTCGTCCGACACGATGCAGGACCTGGGGCAGGAAGTGACGTCACAGCGTGATCTCTCGAGAACACGCTGTGTGTCTGCACTGCCAGAAGCTGGGTGTTGTGAAGAGAAGTGGATGATACTTCTCGTCAGAACGCCCAGCTAGTAAAAGAAGTAAACACGCCCCGATGTACGCACATAATACACGCCCAGTTGTACTTTTACTTTAAACACGCCCAGTTGGACTTTAGAAAGCCTCATTTGCATAAATACAAAAATGGTCATAACTTGGCCAAAAATGCTTGTTTTTAAAAAAAATAAAAACGTTACTCTTATCTACATTGCAGCGCCGATCTGCTGCAATAGCAGATAGGGGTTGCAAAATCTGGTGACAGAGCCTCTTTATGGTAAAAGTAGATGTTAAATCTACTTTTACCTTAAGAGAAGGTAAGTGTGTACAGTAAAAACTAAACCCAAAAAAACATGGAGGAAGCTCAGTTTTCTCAAATTCAACCATTACATGGTACTTTAAATGGTGCCCAAAAAACTACAACTCCTCTCGCAAAAAAATAATCCTTCACACACCACTCCATAGAGGTAAAAATAAAAAAGTTATGACTCTAGGAAGGTGAGTGACAAATGAAAAATGGCTTGTATAACCTCTTCAGGCCGAAGCCATTTTAATAGACTGAGGGCTTATTTTTTACGGGAGGCGTCGTAGTTTCTATTAGTAGCATCTAAAGTACCATACAATGCACTAGTAAACGGAAAAAAAATTATTTGCGTGCTGAAATTGGAAAAAACTGCGATCCCTTCATGGCTTTTTGGGTTTCGTTCTTACAGATTTCACCGTGCGGTAAAAATGAAAACGGAACTACATGCTGTGGCTCAATACGAGAGCGGAGATACCAATTTATATAGGTTTTCTTAAATTATACTACTTTCAAAGAAAAAAAACTTTTTGGTAAAATTTTTTTATTGGTGTAGCCACATTCTAAGAGCCATACGGTTTTTATTTTTTGATCGATTGAGCGGTGTGATGCGTATTTTTTGTGGGACGAGCTCTAGTTTTTATAGGTACCATTTTTTGGTACATGCAATTTTTTGATCACTTTTTATTACATTTTTTTTTAAGAGCTAAGTTGACCAAAAAACAGCAATTTTGGGGTTTTAAATATTTTTGGGTTCACCATGCACGTTAAATAACGCTATATTTGAATAGTTCAGAAACAGCTATACCAATTTTGTTAACTTTTTTTTATTTTTTACATTACTTTAGAGGAAAACTGGGAAAAGGTGTTTTTTTTTTTAACCTTTTAATTTGTTCTTTTTTCCTTACTAAAAACTATATTTCCCTTTTTTTTGCTAGGGGACATGACCCAGCGATTGTTAGATCGCTGGCACAATACACTGCAATACTAATGTATTGCAGTATATTGTCATTTCCACAGGCTTCTGTTAAAGTGCAGCTAAACGTTTAACCCCTTAGTGACCAGCCCATTTTAGGCCCTAATGACCAAGCTATTTTATTCGTTTTTCCATAGTCGCATTCAAAGAGCTATAACGTTTTTATTTTTTCGTCTACATAGCTGTATGAGGACTTGTTTTTTGCGGGATTAGTTGTACTTTTTAATGGCACCATTTTTGGGTACATATAATTTTTATATTAACTTTTATTAACCTTTTTTGGGGGGGGATTATAAAAAAAAACCTGAAATTCCGCCATTGTTCTATGCGTTTTTAAATTGACGCCGTTCACTGTGCGACGTAAATAACATGTTACCTTTATTCTATGGGTCGGTACGATTACGGCGATACCACATATGTAGGAAGTTTTTTTATGTTTTACGACTTTTGCACAATAAAAACACTTTTGAACTAAAATTATTTGCTTTTGCATCGTCGCTTTCCAAGAGCCGTAATTTTTTTATTTTTCCATCAATGTAGTGATTTTTTGGGCTTGTTTTCTGCGGGACAAGATGTAGTTTTGATTGGTACTGTTTTGGGGTACATGGGACTTATTGATTCATTTTTATTATGACTTTTTTGGGGGGCAATGGAAAAAAATTGCAATTTCGCCATGGTTTTTTGCGTTTTTTTTTTACGGTGTTCACTTTGCGGTTTAAATTACATATTAACTTTATTAATGGAGTCATTAAGGTCGCGGCGATACCACATATGTGTACTTTTTTTTTTTTTTACACTTTTACTAAATAAAACCACTTTTTATGGAAAAAAATGGATTTATTTTTTTTACTGTACTTTTTATTAATAATATTTATTTCACTTTGATGACTGATTTTATTAGTCCCACTAGGGGACTTTACTGTGCGATGTTCCGATCGCTGCTATAATGCTCTGGTATACTTCGTATACCAGAGCATTATTGCCTGTCAGTGTAAATCTGACAGGCAATCTGTTAGGACGTGCCTCCGGCGCGTCCTAACAGGAATATGTCCAGGGCAGACCTGGGGGCTTTTATCAAGCCCCCGGCTGCCATGACACCCCATCGGAGACCCGCGATTTCATTCGCGGGCCGCCGATGGGTGACAGAGGGAGCGCACTCCCTCTGTAAACAAAGTTAAATGCCACGGTCGCTATTGACGGCGGCATTTAACGGGTTAAACGGCCGCGATCGAAGTAAACTTCGATCGCGGGCGTTGGAGCAGGAGCTCAGCTGTCATCAGACAGCAGAGCCCCGGCTCCTGCCTGCACGGGAGACCCGTGCAAAACTTAGACTAGGCTGACGTGAAAAGGCGTCAGCCTAGCCTAAAGCCCATTAGTGACCGACGTAAAAAGGCGTATTAGTGGTCACTAAGGGGTTAACAAACTTCTGACATGTCATAGTAACATGTCAGAAGTTTTGATTGGTGGAGGTCCAAGCACCGAGACCCCACCTATCGCTAAAAGTACGGAGCTGAAGCGCTCGGTACGGGCTCTTAGACGTTCTCCGATACACTGGTTTCAGGAAAAAGCCGAACAGACACGAAGCAGCTGAGCGCTCACACGAGAACTTCAGCTGCTTCATTCTAGCGATTAGTGGGGGTCTCAGTGCTCGGACCCCCACCAATCAAAACCTCTGACATGTCACTATGACATGTCAGAAGTTTCTTAAACGTTTAGCTACACTTTAAGCCCTGCCACATGCAGGGTTTAGGAGAGGCAGAGTGAAGGCAGTCTTGGGGGCCTTCATTAGGCCCTGGGCTGCCATGACAACCATAGTGACCCAGCGATCTCATTGCGGGTGGGGGTGACGAGCTGTCAGAGGGGGCCGCCCCCTCTTTTTAACACCTCAGATGCTGCCGTCGTGATTGACCACAGCATTTGAGGGGTTAAACAGCCAGAAATCAGCGCGATCACTGTTTCTGGCCGTTAGTCCCGGGTGTCATCTGTAATACACAGCTGACAGCCGCAGCGTATGGTGCACGCACAGCACGTGAGCGCTCCATACATCACCCCTCGCACTATGACATATCTGACACAACATTTTGCGGGAAGCAGTTAAGGGGTTGAACAACAGGAACTGGTTCTTTAAGGTTATATTCACGCACAGAAGATGATTTTTTCCGGAAACCCCACACAATTTAAAGCTCCTGACCTCTTTAGGGTCCCAATGTATTCTGCTTTCTCTCTTCTGTAATGGCTCATTCTGCTTTTACAGAAAATTCTAAACTGTGCCAGATCTGCGAGGTCCAGCGCGGGCCTCTACCTTGCTATGCCCCATGGAGTGAAATATACGTTAGCGAGGAGCTGGCGTAGATTTCCACTATAATTTATGCCACTTTTCTGGGAGAATCATAATAAATTTGTTGGCTCAGTGGCCACGCCCCTTTCCCCATGACCACGCCCCATTTCTACAAAAGTGTGGAAAGTGGCGCAAAAAAAGGGCAAAAATTGCAATTTGCATCAAAAATGCGACTTTTAATCCCTTTCGCGACTTTTCTACGCCTGGCGTAGAAGAGTTGATAAATGCCCCCCCCTTAGTGTCTTATGTCTCTGTGTTCTTCTCCTGCCTGTAGTCCTCGCCTTCCTTACAGCTGTACTAGTGACTGGACCGTGAAGTAACAATCATTACCAGATAGAACGTCAGGTCCGCTCATTGTATAATATTACAACAGAGGATGAGGAACGCTTCTTGGGAAGGTCCTTGTATAAACATTACAAGTTGTAGAGTCATTTACTGCTTCACATAAGCTGAGAGACTTTCCTCCGGTTCTGTCCAGATTTCATGACTAGATGTCACATTATAAAAGCTCTTAGCTGCCATATTTGCGCTCACTTATATATAAACACCGTCAGGGCCGGCCTTAGGTTGGATGGCGCCCTGTGCGGGATTCTCTATTGCCGCCCACCACAAACCAAAAATTAACCACATATATAGACACATACAGGAACATATATACTGCACATACATAGGAGGGACATATTTAGACAAACATATATATATATATATATATATACACACACATTCTGGAATATATACACACAGACACACACACACACACAGGAACATATATACTGCACATACATAGAGGGACATATTTAGACAAACAGGCAAATATATATATATATATATATACACATTCTGGAATATATACACACAGACACACACACAGGAACATATACACAAACACACATTCACATACATACCCATATATACACTGTGCAGATAATGTAGTAGATGTCACCTGCAGTCCTATGTAACACCACAGATATCACACTCTGATAACTATACCCACACATAGAGGCAAACATATATACACACTAACATAGAGACATATATACACACACATACTGGAACATATACACACACGAACACAGAGACACATACACACACATAGACACTTACATCTCTTCTTGCTGACAGGATCACAGGTTTCTTGCAGGACGGGCTGTGACGGAGCTTCCTCCTCTGCTCTTGCTCCTCGGCTCTTGTGTAACGAGGAGGACAGGACAGAATAGGGGCAGAGCCCAGTGGTGCCCCCTACATGCTGGGAGGGTGCAGCGCCCCATGCACTCGTACAGGTCACACACACCTAAGACCGTCCCTAAACAAAGTCTCTTACACAGATCTCAAGTCTCTCACTGTCTATTATCCGCTCAACTGACACCTGCAGTTCTATGGAGACGGCTGGTGCAGAGGAGCTCTGAGGATGGGATCATTCAAAGCGTCCAATCAGAAGCTGCCAACTGGTTTGTACCACTAGGTAAACTACAAGGGTAGGCTCGGACCAAACCAATGACAGTTTTTGTGTTTGTTTTAATAAAGCAACAAGCGGTTATATGTTATACATTTTATATATATATATCCAAAAAAGAGAACGTGAAGCAGCACTCAAATAAAGTGAATTTATTCATCCAACATGGAACCACAACGTTTCACCTCCTCTATGAAGGCATTTTCAAGTCACTGTATTTGAGTGCTGCTTCACGTTCTCTTTTTTGGATATCTAACACATAAGGAGAGGTCACGCCTTTATTTTTGAAGCTTTGCACCAGCCTAGTCAGGCATTTGTTCACAGTGCTGCTCCAATCCTCTGCTTTTATATATATATATATATATATATATATATATATACATACACACACACACACACACACACACACACACACACACACATACACGCACACACACACACACATAAATGTGTATGGAAAGGAAATGATTTATTCCATCTCAAACAGAAAAATAGTGACATTACAGATTTAGGCCCCATGCACGTGACCGTAAAAACCCCCGTAATTACGGGCCCATAGACTTCTATTGGTCACGGGTACCTCCCCGTATGCTTACGGGAAGGTGCCCGTGCTGTTGAAAAAGATAGAACATGTCCTATTTCAGGCCATAATTACGTCACGGGCAGCCAAGAGAAGTCTATGGGGCTCCCGTAATTACGGGTGACTACGTGTGTGCACCCGTAATTACGGGAGCGTTGCTAGGGGACGTCAGTAAATAGTCACTGTCCAGGGTGCTGAAAGAGTTAAACGATCGGCAGTAACTGTTTCAGCACCCTGGACAGTTGCTACCGATCACAATATAGATGAAGCTGTAAAAAAAAACAAAAAAAAGACGTTCATACTTACCCCGAACTCCCTGCTTCTTCCTCCAGTCCCGCCTCCTGGGATGACGTTACAGCCCATGTAACCGCTGCAGCCAATCACAGGCCAATCACTGGCTGCAGCGGTCACATGGACTGCCGCGTCATCCAGGGAGGTCGGACTGGATGTCAAGAAAGAGACGCGTCACCAAGACAACGGCCGGGTAAGTATGAATTTATTTTACTTTCATTACGGAAAGGGCTGTACCTTCTCTCTATCCTGCACTGATAGAGAGAAGGGGCTGCCGATTAGTGCAGTGCAATTTTGCAGCCAAAAACGTGCCCGTAAATACGGGTGGAATACGGGTCGAATACGTGTGACCAAGGACCCGTATTTATGCCAGTATTTACGGGTGGACAAAAATACGGTCATGTGCATGGGGCCTTATGGGGTGATTTGGTTTCTTTGAAACGGCAGCGCTTTAAGTATTTTTATTTCTGTCAGCGAGTTAATTGTAAAGATAAAGACTCGCCCAATATCCACGTTTTAATGTTCTGTTAGTGTCTTCATCATACTGGACGGGTGAGATAATGTGATTGATAGAAGATAAGCGGCGGTTTCCCTATTTATGGCGGTATCACAACAGTAACCACATTGGCCTCTCACATTATTAATGAATTGCTGCGAGGCCTCCCCTCCTGAATAGTGGATGTATGTAACGTATAGGGTAAGGGCACACAGGGGGGATACGCTGCGTAAAAGTACACAGCGTATCCGCCATGGGAGCCGCAGGGAATTTCACCAGAAAAACTGCACAGAATTGTGGTGCAGTTTTTCGTTTGGAATCTCCACTGCGGAATTAATGCTAGAAAAATAAACACTTTTTTCAGATTCGTGATTTTTGCAGGCGGAATCGCAGCTTTTCCATTGCAGAAATCACAACATTTGCCTATTTGTTGCGAGTTTTACCCCCCATTAAACTCAATGGAAAAAAACAGAAACAGAAGAGCAGCGATTCCGCAGCATAAAGTGACAGGCTGCGGATTTAAAAAACGCACCGCAGGTCAATTTATGAAACGGTTTCTCAGCAAATTTGTTCAAATTTCATCCACTCTGCGGTTACTATAATACACAATTAAATCAGTTTTCGAAAATCAACAGTGTTTACTCTGAGGGTATGTTCACACGCTAAAGTAAAATCGGCTGTAAAATGCGGATGTTTTTTTAAGCTGTTTTTTTATTGACACAATGAAAAACGGCTCCAAAAAGGACTCAAGAAGTGACATGAGCTTTTTTTTTTCACAAAGCGTTTTTTTTACTACAGGGTGTAATCAGGAGCGTAGCTGGGGATGGCAGGGGGGGGGGGGGCATGTGCCCGGCCATCAATGGCGGATTATCATGGCACATTGTAGGTTTGACGCGATTTTGCCGCAAATCGCGGCAAAAAAACGCGATGAAACTGCATTGTGTATGTCCTGCAAAAGGACCTTTAGACATAAGGTCACATGACCTCATCTCTGAAGTTCTTACTATTGCTTAGAGACCTGCTGGTCACATGACCTCATCTCTGAAGTTCTTATTATTGCTTAGAGACCTGCTGGTCACATGACCTCATCTCTGAAGTTCTTACTATTGCTTAGAGACCTGCTGGTCACATGACCTCATCTCTGAAGTTCTTACTATTGCTTAGAGACCTGCTGGTCACATGACCGCAGGACTTCAGCAGCAACAGCGACTCCACAGAGAAGACTGACTATGTAAGTATAAGGGGATTGATTTGTTTAATGGGACTGTATTTAGGGGTCTGGTGTGGGGACTGTATTTAGGGGTCTGGTGTGGGGACTGTATTTAGGGGTCTGGTGTGGGGTCTGTATTTAGGGGGGCTGGTGTGGGGTCTATATTTAGGGGGTCTGGTGTGGGGTCTGTATTTAGGGGGCCTGGTTTGGGGACTGTATTTAGGAGGTTTGGTCTGGAGTCTGTATCAGATTAAGGGATTTAGGGTCTGTATATTTAGGGGTCTGTGTTAGTTTAAGTGGTCTGGGGTCGGTATTTAGGGGGTCTGTTTTAGTTTGAGGTCTGTGTCGGTATTTAGGGGGTCTGTATTTGGGGGTGTGATCTGTATTTGTTTATGGGGTCTGTATTTAGGGGTCTGTATTAGTTTTGGGATTTTTATTTAGGGGTCTGTATTAGTTTAGGGGGTCTGGTCTGAGGTCTGTATTAAGGGAGTCAGGTCTGGGGTTATTATTAGTGTAGGGGGTCAGGTCTGGTGTCCGTATTTAGGGGTCCGGTCTGAGGTCTGTATTTATTCAGGGTGCTTGTGATGGGGGTCTGTATTTGTTTAGGGGGTCTGGTCTGGGGAATGCAATAGTTTAGAAGGTCTGGGGTCTGTAGGTATTCTATAATCTAGTCTGTGGTCCAATTTTATTAGTATGAGTAAAAGGGGTTGTCCAGGCACGTGGATAGGTCATCAGTATAAAAAACGGTCTGTGCCCGCACCACCCCTTTAATGTATGGTCCTGGGCCTTGGTGTCTAAATTTGTGTGTTTCTATAGGGGCTGGAAATGGCTGCAGAAGTGATGGGCAAAGATGTCTAATCAGGAGAAGTCGCCATAACGGTCTGTGCCAGATGGAGAAGAAAAGAAAACGGCTCCCATCAGAGAAGACGTCACTGGATCTATAGGGGATCTCCTCTCCTGACATGTCTGTTGCAGGTAATTCTTGTATTCTACATATTTCTGTGTACCCAGAGCTAATAGACAAATGCGTGTTACCATTCCCATTGTCAGAAGGAGGTGTCCCTACACCGTGTGATACTGTCAGCGATGGTTGGAGACTGTCAGTATGTAGGGACACAGCCCTTTAACAAGGGGAATCGTAACAACCATTTGTCAATGCTCACACAAAAAGGTGGTGTTCACTATAGACACGGCAGAGCGGCGGTAGGGAAGGGGGGCCCAAGTTTGTGGAACAGCCCATGGCCTATGGTCTACTTAATCCGCCACTGCCGGCCATTCAGCCAGCGCCTTTCTACAAGTGAAGCTGCTCGATACTTTGCGCCGCTTGCATCGTTGAAAGGCGCTGATTGGCAGAGAAGCGTTCAACCCCAGGAGACCTGCGCAGAAGAGAGCAGGTCTCCATTGCTGCCGGACGGCGTGGGAACGGGATTAAGGTGAGTTTGAATAGTTTGTTATTTTATCGTAATAAAAAAGTGTGTGGCATTATCTACGGGTGTGGATTTATCTACAGGGGGGGCTATATACTGGTGTGGGCTATCTGTGGAGCACTATATACAGGGTGGGCTATATCTACAGGAGGCTATATCTACAGGGGGCTATCTGTGGAGGACTATATACAGGGGTGGGCTATATCTACAGGGGGGCTATATACAGGGTTGGGCTATACGTGGAGCACTATATACAGGGGTGGGCTATCTGTAGAGCACTATAGGGGGAGCTATATGTGGGACACTATACAGAGGTGGGCTATATGGGGGCACTATCTACAGGGGGCTCTATGGGGGGCACTATCTACAGGGTGCTCTATGGCAGGCACCATCTACAGGGGGCACAGTGTGTGTGTGTGTGGGACATGGTGTATGGTGCTATTATAATTAGAGGTGCAGTGTATGGCGCTATTATATTTAGGGGCGTAGTGTGTGGTATAATGAGAACTTTATCTTTGTTTATAGGTGTAGAAATGTAGGAAAAGTGAGAAGCTGAAGACATCTGAGAAGCAAACTGCAGAAATGGGTTGTGGCCGGGAGAAGTCATCATAGAGGTCTGGACCGGATGGAGAAAAAGATCTAGAATCTGAGACGTCACCGGTGAGTCACTTAAAGGGAATGTGTCGCAAATTAAACCTTTTTTTTTTAAGTGTCGTTACTTATTTCTATTATATTTTTTACGTTTTTTGCTGTATTTTATTTTTTTTTACGTATGGTGCACACGCTAACTGCATTTACGTCTGAAATGACGGAGCTGTTTTCAGGAGAAAACAGCTCCGTCATTTCAGACGTAATTGCTCGTACTCGCGTTTTGTGAGGCGTCAATTACGGCCGTAATTTGGAGCTGTTCTTCATTGAATTCAATGAAAAACGGCTCAAATTACGTCCCAAGAAGTGTCCTGCATATAATGTATATAAGTGTCCTGCACTTCTTTGCCGAGGCTGTTATTTTACGCGCCGTCTTTTGAGAGCGACACGCAAAATTACAGGTCGTCGGCACAGTACGTCGGCAAACCCATTCAAATGAATGGGCAGATGTTTGCCGACGTATTCGAGCCGTCTTTTCAGGCGTAAATCGAGGCGTAAAACGCCTCGTTTACGCCTGAAAATAGGTCGTGTGAACCCAGCCTTAGAATGATGAAAGTGAAGTGAATGACTTTTCAGTTGACCGGTTCACACGCCGTGTATTTGACATGTTTTTTTTTTTGCACATTTTACGTGCAAAAAAAACACATAAAAAACGCTTGATTACACTTGATTTTGTGTGTTTGGGGGATGTGTGTGTGTGTGTGTTCTCGCCGCTGATTCTTCAAAACAGCTGATAAGCGGCTATGAAGTATCAGCGGCGCCCATGCACACTCCACTCTGCCACACACACGGGAAAAGTCTTAAAGGGGTCGTCCAGGAAAACATGGCGCCGCACCTGTCCTCAGGTCGTGTGTGGTATTACAGCTCTGTCCTATTCACTTCAATGGAGGTGAACTGCAATACCAGACACAACCTGAGGACAGGTGCGGCGCTGTGTCTCCAATCCGGACACCCCTTCTGTCCTGAGATGACCCGACGGGGGAGGCGGGTGTCAGAGCCACCCACCGCCATCACCGCAGACAGAACCACACAACTATGGCATGAGGGCAGGGCTTGTCCTGAGTGCACTGTCTCTTGTTATGGACAGAGTTATAGTCACATGAACCCCATCTGATGAACCGGTAACCTAGGTCCGATCACATGACAGAGGGGGTCACCAAAAACCCTGTGCACCCTCAGCCCGTCCATCCAGCCCTTTCCTGGTTATATCTGCGTCTGGGAAAGCTGGGTGACCACCATTACCCCTCATACTGGAGTGTTTAGGGATGTGACTAATTAACCTCTCACACTCCAGTAGGAGGGGTAATGGTGGTCACCCAGCTTTCCCAGACCCCTGAACGGTAAATTTCTCTAGTTGTCCAGAGACTGTTTGGGGATGTGACTAATGAACCTCTCAGTCTCAGCACTAGAGAGATTTATCATTCAGGGTTCTGGGAAAGCTGGGTGACCACCATTACCCCTCCTAGTGGAGTGTGTTTGGGGATGTGACTAATGAACCTCTCACACACCAGTAGGAGGGGTAATGGTGGTCACCCAGCTTTCCCAGACCCCTGAACGGTAAATTTCTCTAGTTGTCCAGAGACTGTTTGGGGATGTGACTAATGAACCTCTCAGTCTCAGCACTAGAGAGATTTATCATTCAGGGTTCTGGGAAAGCTGGGTGACCACCATTACCCCTCCTAGTGGAGTGTGTTTGGGGATGTGACTAATGAACCTCTCACACTCCAGTAGGAGGGGTAATGGTGGTCACCCAGCTTTCCCAGACCCCTGAACGGTAAATCTCTCCAATTGTGCTGAGACTGAGAGGTTCATTAGTCACATCCCCAAACAGTCTCAGCACAATAGAGCGGGGGGGGGCCGTTTCGGGGGGGGGCTGTCGAGGGGGGGGTGGCCGTTTCGGGGGGGGCCGACGGGGGAGGGGGGCGTCGGGTGGGGGGCCCGTCGGGGGTCACGAGAGCGGGGGTCTGTGAGGTAGAGAGTGGGACATGCAGAGACACACATCTTACCTGCAGTGCAGCTGGTCTTCAAGATGGCGCCTGCTCTCTCCCTGCAAACAGCTGCTCTGCTCTGTCTGACTCTGACCTGCGTCTGCGCAGGACAGAGCCATAGTGCAAAGTCAATGGGACGGGTCCCGTTCATTGACTCCTATGGACTGGAGCTGCCGTATTCCATGTCTGTATGTGTCGTTAATCGACACATACAGAAATGGAAAAAAAAATGGCAGCCCCCATAGGGAAGAAAAAGTGTAAAAATAAAAAAAAGTAACACACAAACACACAAATTAATACAAACGTTTTTAATAAAACACTAACATCAAACTGATATTAAAATTTTTTTTTGGGTGACACTGTTCCTTTAATGTAAATGTTCATTCTGCTTCTAATCAGCACTGTAGTCACTGTATGATTTGCAGCGAGATGATGGGTGGTGTGATTTTTTTTTTTTATGAAACAGCATCTCCCAGCATATCTTTACCATTGTTCGGACCATGCTGGGAGCTGGAAACAATTTAGTGTGAACCTATACGTCAGGGGTTGCACTAAATTGAGCTGTATTTGTGCTGGTGCTTTATATATGTACTGAGCTTGGTTCTTGGGCTGTATTTATGTACTGAGCACTATTCTGGTGTTGTGTATAGAACTATATTGCTTGTAAAATGTACAAATGTTTTTATGCTCGAGTTACATAAAAAGAAATGTGGAAAATAAATGACACGTCGACTGGTAGAGAAAACAAACATTGCGAGGGGGAAGGAGATGTCGGGAAAGAGGTTGGGGGGGGGCGCCAAACTGAATCTTTGCCCCGGGTACTGGAGAACCTAGCTACGCCTCTGGTGTAATACTGTCTCATGCCTCCCATCCAGCAGATGGCACCGCGGGAGCGCCATGAACACTCACCCCTGCAGCCGCACCATCCTGACCTGCCTCGGGTCCCCTGGAAGAGCTCCAGGCGGGCTCTCCAGGTGAGCTTGCCGCGCTGGAGGCAGAAGAAGACGCCTCAGTCTGCTGAACCGCCAATGAAGGAAGCCTTTCTTGCCGACCGGGCCCATGTTGCTCTATCGGCCTCTTCATTCGACTGCGGTCACACAGGCCGACTGCCCACCGCACGCTGCTCTGGATGCCAGGGGCCCGACCGCTCCTTCCTGCTGCCCTCACCCGCACGCCGGAAACTGCCGCCATCTCTCCCACCGGCCTCGTACCGTCCACGCCACTGCTCCCGGCCTCCGGAACCTCCACAGCAGGTAAGGGGGGGGGTCACACTCCGTCTGCGCCGTGGAACCGGCGATGTAGGGCTGAGGCGCTCAGGCGGCCTGGAACGCAGAGCCCTGGGGGGACACCCACAAGGGCCCCTAACTGCTCCTGCACCCACCCTAGCCCCTTCTCCACTGCCTGTACCCTAATCCTCTCCAGCAACTGCTCTAAGCCCTCCATCTATAGTCTAGGCCCTAAACTGACACAAAAACTGATGGCTACCCTGACACTGGCTGCACACACCTCCTCACAAACTTTTTCAAGCCATAAAATGGCTTCCTTGCCTACTACCTATATATATATATATATATATATATATTCCCTAACTCCACCCCCAATACCAGTAACGTTCCTAACTTAAACCCATCCACCAATCTATAATCACAATACCCCTCTACTTGACCCCTTGCAGGCCCAGAACCATCATGACCGCCCTCTGCCCAGCTTTGCTTAGCTCTGGGCTCACAATAGCGACTGTGGCATCTGAGGTGTTAAGAACAGGGATGACCCCCTCTAATAGTCCATCGCCCAACTCAACGGCGTGATCGCAGGCTGCCGATGATTGGCATGGCAACCTGGGGCCCTAATGAGGGGCCCCAGGTCTGCCATCTCTGCACTCCTATTAAGACTTGCCTCCGGCAGGGATCACGATATACTTCAGTACATTAGTAGTGCAATAGTATCATGCAAGCGATGCAATGATTGCTGGGTCAAGTCCCCTAAGGGGATGTAAAACAAAGGTTTATTTTTATGTACACAAAGTTAAAAAATAAATAAATTACCCTCTAAAGCAGGGGTTTCAAGCAAGCGGCCCGCATGTGGCCCCTGACGCTGTCATCTGCGGCCCGTGGGACACAGAGCCGCTAGTGCAGGCTCTGCTCCGGGATTCTGTGGAATTCCCTGACATCGATGTCCACATATGGACAGCGATGTCTGGGGCTTCCCCAAAGCCAGAGTCCCACGCAGAGCGCTAGTATAGCCTCTGCTCCGGGACTCTGCGGAATTCCCTGACATCGCTGTCCATATATGCAGAGTCCCGGGCAGAGCGCTAGTATGTCTGGGGCTTCCCCAGAGCTGGAGTCCCGGGCAAAACGCTAGTATAGGCTCTGCTCCGGGATTCTGGGGAAGCCTCTGACATCGCTGTCCAGTATCTACAGACGGCACTGTGGCATTATCTACAGACGGCACTGTGGCATTATCTACAGAGGGCACTGTGGCATTATCTACAGAGAGCACTGTGGCATTATCTACAGAGGGCACTGTGGCATTATCTACAGAGGGCACTGTGGCGTTATCTACAGAGGGCACTGTGGCGTTATCTACAGACGGCACAGTGGCGTTATCTACAGACGGCACAGTGGCGTTATCTACGGACGGCACAGTGGCATTATCTACAGACGGCACAGTGGCGTTATCTACGGACGGCACAGTGGCATTATCTACAGAGGGCACAGTGGCATTATCTACAGAGGGCACTGTGGCATTATCTACAGAGGGCACTGTGGCATTATCTACAGAGGGCACTGTGGCATCTACAGAGGGCACTGTGGCATTATCTACAGAGGGCACTGTGGCACGGTCTAAAAAGGGACTGCCCAATCTTGACATGTGTCTGCCAAACGCTGCCAACTGAGCCGCCGGACTGCATTTAGCGACACAAACTGGAAAACTGAATTGTTGAAATAAGCACGTGGAGAAATATCTAAAAATGTTAAACCTAGCGGTATTATTATAGTAATGTAGTATTATTATAGTAATGTAGTATTATTATTATAGTAATGTAGTATTATTATAGTAATGTAGTATTATTATGATAGTAATATAGTGTTATAGTAGACCAAATAACTAATTGATTGACAATTTTGTATTGTATCAAATTTGAAAGTAATGCGGCCCGTCCCATTTTTTCTATATGCGGCCCACTTACCCGGCCGAGTTTGAGACCCCTCGGATAGACAGTGAGAACAGTATACAGGGAATATAGGACATACAATGAGGCTAGTATACAGGGAATATAGGACATACAGTGAGGACATTATACAGGGAATATAGTACATATAGTGAGGACTGTATTAAGGACATACAGTGAGGACAGTATACAGGGAATATAGGACAGACAGTGAGGACAGTATACAGGGAATATAGTACATATAGTGAGGACTGTATACAGGGAATGTAGGACAGACAGTGAGAACAGTACACAGGGAATATAGTACATATAGTGAGGACTGTATACAGGGAATGTAGGACAGACAGTGAGAACAGTATACAGGGAATA
Organism: Rhinoderma darwinii; assembly: GCF_050947455.1. Taxonomy (NCBI): domain Eukaryota; kingdom Metazoa; phylum Chordata; class Amphibia; order Anura; family Rhinodermatidae; genus Rhinoderma; species Rhinoderma darwinii. Next base: position 122,949 of record NW_027464291.1, on the reverse strand, counting down.
TAGGACATACAATGAGGCTAGTATACAGGGAATATAAGACATACAGTGAGGACAGTATACAAGGCATATAGGACATTAAATGAGGACAATATACTGGGAGTATAATATAGTACATACAGTGAGGACAATATACAGGGAATATAGGACATACAGTGAGGACAGTATACAAGGCATATAGGACATTAAATGAGGACAATATACATGGAATATAGGACATACAATGAGCCTAGTATACAGGGAATATAGGACATACAGTGAGGACAGTATGCTGGGAATATAGGACATGCAATGAGCCTAGTATACAGGGAATATAGGACATACAGTGAGGACAGTATACTGGGAATATAGGACATACAGTGAGGATAGTATACAGAAAATGTAGGACATACTGTGAGGAAAGTATACTGGGAGTATAATACATATAGTGAGGACAGTATTAAGGACATACAGTGAGGACAGTATACAGGGAATATAGGACATACAGTGAGGACAATATACATGGAATATAGGACATACAATGTGCCTAGTATACAGGGAATATAGGACATACAGTGAGGACAGTATACAAGGCATATAGGACATTAAATGAGGACAATATACTGGGAGTATAATATAGTACATACAGTGAGGACAATATACAGGGAATATAGGACATACAGTGAGGACAGTATACAAGGCATATAGGACATTAAATGAGGACAATATACATGGAATATAGGACATACAATGAGCCTAGTATACAGGGAATATAGGACATACAGTGAGGACAGTATGCTGGGAATATAGGACATGCAATGAGCCTAGTATACAGGGAATATAGGACATACAGTGAGGACAGTATACTGGGAATATAGGACATACAGTGAGGATAGTATACAGAAAATGTAGGACATACTGTGAGGAAAGTATACTGGGAGTATAATACATATAGTGAGGACAGTATTAAGGACATACAGTGAGGACAGTATACAGGGAATATAGGACATACAGTGAGGACAATATACATGGAATATAGGACATACAATGTGCCTAGTATACAGGGAATATAGGACATACAGTGAGGACAGTATGCTGGGAATATAGGACATACAATGAGCCTAGTATACAGGGAATATAGGACATACAGTGAGGACAGTATACTGGGAATATAGGACATACAGTGAGGATAGTATACAGAAAATGTAGGACATACTGTGAGGAAAGTATACTGGGAATATAGTACATGTAGTGAGGACAGTATACAGGGAATATAGGACATACAGTGAGGACAGAATACAGGGAATATAAGACATACAGTGAGAACAATATACGGAGAATATAAGACATACAGTGAGGACAGTATACTGGGAAAAAGTACATAGCGTGAGGACAGTATACAGGGAATATAGGACATACAGTGGGGGCAATATACAAAGTATATAGGACATACAGTAAGGACAGTATACAGGCATATAGTACATATAGTGAGGACAGTATACTGGAAATATAATACATATAGTGAGGACAGTATACTGGGAGTATAGGACATACAGTGAGGACAGTACAGAGAATATAATACATATAGTGGGGACAGTATACAGGGAATATAAGACATACAGAGAATATAATATACAGAGTATATAGTACATACAGTAAGGACAGCATACAGGGAATATAGGACATACAATGAGCCTAGTATACAGGGAATATAGGACATACAGTGAGGACAGAATACTGGGAATATATGACATACAGTGAGGATAGTATACAGAAAATATAGGACATACTTGAGGAAAGTATACTGGGAATTTAGTACATGTAGTGAGGACAGTATACAAGGAATATAGTACATATAGTGAGGACAGAATACAGGGAATATAAGACATACAGAGAATACAATATAAAGAGAATATAGGACATACAGTAAGGACAGCATACAGGGAATATAGGACATACAGTGAGGACAGCATACAGGGAATATAGGACATACAGTAATGGCAGGATACTGGGAATTTAGTACATATAATGAGGACAGTATACAGGGAATATAGGACATACAGTGCAGACAGTATACAGAAAATAAAGGACATACTGTGAGGAAAGTATATTGGGAATATAGTACATGTAGTGAGGACAGTATAGAGGCAATATAGGACATACAGTGGGGACAGGATACTGCGAATTTACTACATATAGTGAGGACAGTATACTGGGAATATAATACATATAGTGAGGACAGTATACTGGGAGAAAAGTACATAGCGTGAGGAAAGTATACAAGGAATATAGGACATCCAGGGAGGACAGTATACTGGGAATATAATACATATAGTGAGGACAGTATACAGGGAATATAATACATATAGTGAGGACAGTATACAGCGAATATAATACATACAGTGAAGACAGTATACTGGGAAAAAAGTACATAGTGTGAGGAAAGTATACAGGGAATATAGGACATCCAGGGAGGACAGTATACTGGGAATATAGAACATACAGTAAGGATAATATACAGAGATTATACTATATACAGTGAGGAGAATATACAGAGAATATAGTACATACAGTAAGAACAATATACTGGAAATATAGGACATACAGTGGGGGCAGGATAGTTGGAATTTAGTACGTATAGTGAGGACAGTATACATGGCAAAAATACATATAGTGAGTACAGTATACAGTGAATATAGGAAATACAGTGAGGATAGGATACTGGGAATATAGTACATATAGTGAGGACAGTATACAGGGAATATAGGAGATACAGTGAGGAAAGTATACTGGGAATATAGTACATGTAGTGAGGACAGTATACAGGGAATATAGGAGATACAGTGAGGACAGGATACTGGGAATTTAGTACATATAGTGAGGACAATATACAGGGAATATAAGACATATAGTGAGGACTGTATACAGGGAATATAAGACATACAGTGTGGACAGGATACTGGGAATTTAGTACATATAGTGAGGACAGTATACAGGGAATATAAGACATACAGTGAGGACAGTATTATGTTTTATTTTGTTTCAGCTAATTGTCAGAGAAAAGAATGTACTTAGAAACTCCTTTATCGGAGATGAAGACGGCCTGCAGGGGACTAGATCACGAGAAGTCACATTTTACTGTGTTTCCAACGAATATCAGTCTAGAAAAGTCTATAAGTCCCCATCACATCACGTTTTTAGCCTCCACTTAATGTATATGCCAGGAACAGCTCCCGACATATACGTTAAACATAGACAGTGACCGATACTAAACAGTGGCATCTGCCAAGCATAGACTACAATAGCGTACGTTAAATGTATGCGTCATTATCTCTCATGACCCCTTTCAAGACATATACGTTAAACGGATGCCATAATAGCCTATAGGTGAGGGATGACACGGTTAGGCATCTGTCACAGGCATCTGACTCCCATCAACGAATCAATTTAACATATACATGTCATGAAAATCTATTGTAAATCCTATGACGTATACATGAAACGGAGGCCTGTGACGTATACTATATAGTGGTATACGTCACCCATAGTCTTCCATGCTTAAAAACATATACCACGCATTGTACATTTCTTGAGGGATTCCGTTGTATGGAATAACGTATACCAGCCTGACTTAGGCCAAAAGGACACTTTATTTTTACCCCTGTCGGTCTAGTGGAGACCTATGGACACTTTACTGTGGAGATTGGGACAGATCAACTAAACGTTGGGCTAAAAAGTGATCAATATCATGTCAAAATCTGTCAATTACAATATATGTGTAACACCCCTTTGGGCCGACCTCTGTAGGCAGGGTGTATTGTAGTTCTCACCTCACTATGGCGCAGTGCCTCCACCCAAATCTTGCTAGGAGCTCTATACGAAAGCAGGAGGGTCTTCCTCTTCTGCCAGGGGTCGACTCGGGAAACCCCCACATTTGCTCAGTACACACTCACAAGCGGTTATGGTGAAACTACTCAACCGTTTTATTTAGGGAAAGGTAAACAAGGGCGATCTAAATAAGAATGATGCAAATAAAGAAATAAAGCACAAATGACATAACAGTTACAGTTCTGTGTGATTGACCCCCTAGTGGTGGGCATGGGCTATATGCCAGGCCTGGCTGGTACAACACATATCAATATTCCCAGAAATGTTATGGGCAGGGGCGTAGCTAGGGGGGGCAGGCGGGGCACGTGCCCCGGGCGCAGCTCAGAGGGGGGCGCCAGCGCCACCTCCTCCTGCACTATAATTGTACCTGTGTCGCAAGGACACAGGTACAATTAGAAGCAATGAATGACCGGGCACGTTCCGTGCCCGGCCATTCAGCGCCTTTCCACGAATGAAGCAACTGGTACCTTTTGTACCAGTGAAGCTTCCGTCGATGAAAGACGCTGACTGACTGGCAGGGAAAGTCATCCTTCCCAGCCAATCAGCACCTTTCATAGATGCTGTGTTCAACCCCCTGGCTGCCGGACGGCGTGGGAGCGGGAATAAGGTGAGTTTGAATATTTTTTATTTTTTTTTAACTGTAATAGACGTGTGTGTCTGTATCTGCGGGGGGACTATATCTACAGGGGGACTATATCTACAGGGGGGCTATATCTACAGGGGGTGGGCTGTATCTACAGGGGGGCTATATACTGGGGTGGGCTATCTACAGGGGGACCATATCTACAGGGGGTGGGCTATATACAGGTGGACTATATCTACAGGGGGGCTATATACTGGGGTGGGCTATCTACAGGAGGACCATATCTACAGGGGATGGGCTATATACAGGTGGACTATATCTAGAGGGGGTGGGCTATATACAGGGGGACTATATCTACAGGGGGGGCTATATACTGGGGTGGACTATCTATGGAGCACCATATACAGGGGTGGGCTATAGCTACAGGGGGGCTATATAGTATATAGCCCCCTGTAGATATAGCCCACCCCTGTAGATATAGCCCACCCCTGTAGATATAGCCCACCCCTGTGTATAGCCCAGCCCTGTAGATATGGTTTCCCTGTAGATAGCCCACCCCTGTAGATATAGTCCCCCTGTAGATATAGCCCACCCCTGTAGATATAGCCCACCCCTGTAGATATAGCCCACCCCTGTAGATATAGCCCAGCCCTGTAGATATGGTCCCCCTGTAGATATGGTCCCCCTGCAGATATGGTCCCCCTGTAGATAGCCCACCCCTGTAGATATGGTCCCCCTGTAGATATAGTCCCCCTGTAGATATAGCCCATCCATGTAGATATAGCCCACCCCTGTGTATAGCCCACCCCTGTGTATAGCCCAGCCCTGTAGATATGGTCCCCCTGTAGATATGGTCCCCCTGTAGATATGGTCCCCCTGTAGATAGCCCACCCCTGTAGATATAGTCCCCCTGTAGATATAGCCCACCCCTGTATATAGTCCCCCTGTAGATATAGCCCACCCCTGTATATAGTATCCCACAAATAGCTCCCCCTATAGTGGTCCACAGAAAGCCCACCCCTGTATATAGTGCTCCACAGATAGCCCACCCCTGTATATACTATATACAAGGGTGGGCTATCTGTGGAGCACTATATACAGGGGTGGACTATCTAGTGGAGCACTATATACAAGGGTGGACTATATGTACAAGGGGGCTATCTGTGAAACACTATATACAGGGGTGGACTATATGTGGAGCACTATATACAGGGGTGGGCTATATCTACAGGGGGGGGGGGCTACATACATGGTTGGGCTATCTGTAGAGTACTATATACAGGGGTGGGCTATATCTACAGGGGGCTATATACAGGGGTGGGCTATCTGTAGAGCACTATAGGGGGAGTTATTTGTGGGACACTATATACAGGGGTGGTCTATATGGGGGCACTATCTACAGGGGCTCTATGGCAGGCACTATCTACAGGGGGCTCTATGGCAGGCACTATCTACAGGGGGCACAGTGTGTGTGTGTGTGTGTGTGTGTGTGTGTGTGTGTGTGTGTGTGTGTGTGACACGGTGTATGGTGCTATTATAATTAGAGGTGCAGTGTATGGCTCTATTATATTTAGGGGCGTAGTGTGTGGTATAATGATAACTTTATATTTATTTATAGGTGCAGAAATGTTGGAAAAGTGAGAAGCTGAAGACATGTGAGCGGCAAACTGCAGAAATGGGCTGTGATCGGGAGAAGTCATCATAGAGGTCTGGACCGGATGGAGAAAAAGAACTAGAATCTGCGATGTCACCGGTGAGTCACTTAATGTAAATGTTCATTCTGCCTCTAATCAGTACTGTAGTCGCTGTATGATCTGCAGTGAGATGATTATGATAGGATTTATTTTTTTGTGAAACGGCATCTCCCAGCATATCCTTATCATTGTTTGGGCCATGCTGGGAGCTGTAGTTTTACGCCGTACACACCTATACGGCAGGGGTTGCACCAGGGGCGTAACTAGGAAAGACTGGGCCCCATAGCAAACTTTTGACTGGGGCCCCCCCCTCCCCTGGGTGTCACACAACCCCCCCCCTTGTAGATAGTGCCTTTTTTACAGCCCCCCCCCCCATAGATAACGCCATACAGCCCCCCCTCTGTAGAGAACGCCATACAGCCCCCCTGTAGATAACGCCATACAGCCCCCTGTAGATAACGCCATACAGCCCCCCTGCAGAGAACGCCATACAGCTCCCCCCTGTAGGGAACGCCATACAGCTCCCCCCTGTAGGGAACGCCATACAGCTCCCCCCCTGTAGGGAACGCCATACAGCTCCCCCTCTGTAGGGAACGCCATACAGCTCCCCCCCTGTAGGGAACGCCATACAGCAACCCCCCTGCAGGGAACGCCATACAGCGTTCCCCCCCCTGTAGGGAACGCCATACAGCGTCCCCCCTCCCAAAACAATGCGACCTACAGTGTGTCCTACAAAATACATGTATCCCCTATCCACAGGATCTCCACAGGATAGGGGATACATGAGTGATCGCTGGCAGCGATAGGGAGAACGGGGGACTGAAAGTCCCCTGAACTTCTCCATGACTAACCTCTGACTTCCGGTGTCTGTGCAGCTCAATAAAAATGAAAGGAGCGCTGGTCACGCATGCGCACAAGCACGACCAGCGCTCCATTCATTTCTACGGAGCTGCCGACACAGACCCCGGAAGTCCGAGGTTTGTGATGGAGAACTTCAGGGGACTTTCAGTCCCCCGTTCTCCCTATCAATGCCAGCGATCACACATGTATCACCTGTCCTGTGGAGATCAAGTGGAGATCCTGTGGAGAGGGGATACATGTCCTGTGGAGAGGGGATACATGTCTTTTGCTCTATTTTGCGCCTTCAGGACCAGACACCGTTTAGCCCTTTTTAACACGTGTTAGTTAAATGGCTATAACTTTTTTATTTGTTGGGCTAACGACGTGATTTTTGCGACGTTTTTTCCGTAGACAATGCAGGTTTCATTTTTTATCGTTTTTATAAACACCTTTTTTGCTATTTTAGAATTTTTATTCATAAAGTTTGAAAATAATAGTAAAAAAATAAGCTTTTTTACGTTTCAGCTATTTTTTTTGGGTAATAACATAGTTTTACCCTAAAATAGACCTTTTATTTGTGATCGTCATTGTCTACCGTAAATTTTTATATATTACATGTCTATATTAGAGTAATTGGGTCAGCGCTAGCGTTACAACAATGATTGGCGGGGGGAATGTTTTTTTTTTGGGGTGGGTATTCTATGTGTATTTATAATTTACATTTTTTTTGCACTTTACGTTACTATTTTTTTTATTACTATGGAACTTTATATATTTTTTTCCTCTCTTTTACACCATGTTTTTTCACTGTAACTGGAGCTGCACAGCAGCCCCAGTTACAGGGGAAATCAGCCCTCTCATAGTGACGATTGTCACTAATAGGGCTGTGCTGGGTCTAGTAAGACCCAGCAGCAGTCTGCCACTAACAGCACCCGGCGATCATGTGACCAGTCACATGATCACCGGGAGGAATAGAGACAGCGCCGCTGCTGCTGCTGTCTCTATTCCTGTACACAGCGCGCATTCAGCGCTGTGTACAAGTGATCGGAGAAGACAGAAGCAGCAAAAGCTGCTTCTATCCTCTCCTCAGGGTCCCCGGCAGTCACTGACAGCCGGAGACCCGACATTCAGCTGCCCGATCGCGCGGGCAGCATGTTAAAACCCGAGCCGTAGAAAGTCTAGGGCTCGGGTTTTAAGGACCCTGACCGCTGGCCGTAAAAATACAGCCAGCGGTCGGGAACCAGTTAATGGCAGAGCGGGGAGATACCTCCCTGCTCTGCCGTACTGTTCAGTGGCGTCCCGCTGTAGCAACCATAGCAGCTGCTAGCGGAGCCTCCGGCCATGGTGGGGGCCCGTGCCGGCGGGCGACACGGGCCCCCTCATGCCGCGGGCCCCGTAGCAGCCGCTACTGCTGCTACGGCGGTAGTTACGCCACTGGGTTGCACTAAATTGAGCTGTATTTGTGCTGGTGTTTTATATATGTAGTGAGCTTGGTTCTGGTGTTGTGTATAGAACCATATTGCTTGTAAAATGTACAAATGTTTTTATGCTCGCGATTGGTAGAGAAAACAAACACGGCGAGGGGGAAGGAGATGTCGGGAAAGAGGTTGGTGGGGGGGCGCCAAACTGAATCTTTGCCCCGGGTGCTGGAGAACCTAGCTACGCCTCTGGTTATGGGGATAACAAATGGTTAGGATACTGTCTTCACCAAACATATACAGTATATCAGTGACCCACACAGGATAATGTTCACTCACCCACACTTATACTGCTGGTGATAGCCGGCACGCGCTTATACTGCTGGTGATAGCCGGCACGCGCACTGGCGTAGCTATAGGGGTCGCAGCGGTCGCAATTGCGACCGGGCCCCGAAGCCAGGGGGGCCCATGGCCCCCCGCACCACATCAATAAAAAGTTACTATAGTAACTTGGGCCGCGGGCCCGTTACTATAGTAACATACTTTACTTACCTTCCTGGTTCCGGATCGCAGCGGAGGTCCTGACGTCAAGCGCTGTGCGCAGCGCATGACGTCACAGCGCTATGCGCCGCGCACAGCATCGAGACGACAGAACTCCCGCCGCGGCCGAAGAGGAAGGTAAGGTTAGCCCTGACTGGCGGGGTCCGACTCCCGGGACCCGCCAATCAGCTGTTTTGAAGGGGCCGCAGCACTCGTACGAGAGCTGCTCCCCTTCATTCCTGTCACTTCATTCCGGTCACACTGTGAATCCGTGTCGGCGATTCACAGTGTGAGCGAGTAGTGAAATGAAGGGGAAGCAGTTCTCGTACGAATGCTGCGGCCCCTTCAAAACAGCTGATTGGCGGGTCCCGGGAGACACATCAGCTATTGATGGCCTATCCTGAGGATAGGCCATCAATGTTTAGGGACTGCACAACCCCTAAGCCTACGATGTAGCAGGCTTAGGGGGCCCATGAGACAGGATAACAGATTGTGTGATCCTGTCTGCTGGGCCCTGTATCTAAGCCAATCACATGGTAGGCTTAGATACATGGCCCATATGTGATCCTGTCTGATTTGCCCTGTATATAAGCCAATCACATGGTAGGCTTAGATACATGGCCCACGTGTGATCCTGTCTTATGGGCCCTGTATCTAAGCCTACCACACTGTAGGTTTAGATACAGGGCCCCAGCACACAGTAATCTTATACTGTATAAGATTACTGTCTGCTGGACCCTGTATCTAAGCCTACGTTGTGGTAGGCTTAGATACAGGGTCCCACAGACAGTATCACACATGCGCCCTGTATCTAAGCCTAACACGTGTTACTAATCGTTTTTCTTGTGTGTTTTCTTACAGGTTCGGTCGTTGGACTACGTCGGATTCCAGGACTACTTCGATGACAACTTTTTTTTTTATTATCAATAACATGGTTAATGAGGGCTGTGTGGGTTTTTTTTTTATTTCAATAAAATATTTTTTCTATGTCTTTGTGTTTTTTTTTAAACTATATTACTACCGCCTTAGTAATGGCCGCCGGCTGATTGACAGCATCCATTGCTAAAGCGCGGCTTAGTGTTAGCCGATGCAGAGGCTAACACTAACCCCCTTTATTAGGGGTGCTGGGAAGAGCCGGGTACGATCCAGTACCTGACCATCTGTAGTGATGGTCGGCCACTGGGGCGGCCGCAGGCTGGTAGTATCAGGAGGGGAAAGGCCAAAAACAGTGGCCCTTCCTACCCTGGTGATGCAAGGCTGCTGCTGCTTTATTGTATCTGGCTGGTTATGAAAAATGGGGGGGACCCCACGTCATTTAAAAAAATAAAAATAAATAAATAATTGGAAAGAATGATGTGGGGTCCCCCCGAATTTTCATAACCAGCCAGATACAACACAGCAGCAGCAGGCAGCATTACAAGGGTGGGAAGGGCCACTGTTTTTGGCCTTCCCCAGCCTAATACTACCAACCTGCGGCCACCCCGGTGCCTGCCCGTCACTACAGATGGTCGGGTACTGGTTCGTACCCGGCTCTTCCCAGTACTCCTGGTGGTGGTGGGTACCGGGGTAATAATGGGGGTTAGTGTAGCCTCTGCACCTGCTAACATTAAGCCTCGCCTTAGTAATGGAGGTTGTCAATCAGCCAGCGGCCATTACTAAGGTGGTGATAATAAAGTTTAAAAAGATACAAGCACATAGAAAAAATATTTTATTGAAATAAAAAAACAACCCTCATTAACCATTTTATTGAGAATAAAAAAAACGCCGTCATTGAAGTCCTCGAATCCGAAGTCCAACAACCGAACCTGTAAAAAAAACACAAACACACAAAAATAATCAGTAACACATAAAGAAGCAAAATTATTATTCTTACCTATCCTGGGTCCAGCGCTGGAAACGCAATGTCAGCGAGCTGGGCCCTGTATCTAATCCAATCATGTGTGATACTGTCTGCTGAGCTGTGTATCTAATCCAATCATGTGTGATACTGTCTGCTGGGCCCTGTATCTAATCGTATCTTGTGTGATACTGTCTGCTGGGCCCTATATCTAATCCGATCATGTGTGATACTGCCTTCTGAGCCACTGTATCTAATCCTATCATGTGTGGTACTGTCTGCTGAGCCACTGTATCTAATCCTATCATGTGTGGTACTGTCTGCTGAGCCACTGTATCTAATCCTATCATGTGTGATACTGTCTGCTGGGCCACTGTATCTAATCCTATCATGTGTGATACTGCCTTCTGAGCCACTGTATCTAATCCTATCATGTGTGATACTGCTTTCTGAGCCACTGTATCTAATCCTATTATGTGTGATACTGTCTGCTGAGCCACTGTATCTAATCCTATCCATAGTTTATAGGGTCGTAGTGCTATAGATATGCTATGCTGTCTCCAATGGCGGATTATAATGTGGGCGTTTCGGGCGGTCGCCCGGGGCCCGAGGCTGCCAGGGGGCCCAAGGCTGCCAGGGGGCCCATCGGGGCCCGAGGCTGCCAGGGGCCCCATCGCGGCCCGAACCGCACACAAACTTAAAAAACTATGCAGCGCTACCGCGCTGCCTGCTTCCGACTGAATCTGCATCCGCAGGACGCAGATTCAGTTTGGTTGAATGCTGGAGCCTCGCTCCAGCATTCACTCTGCCGTGAGCGGCTCGGTGCAGGCAGGCGCGATGTAGTGACGTCATCGCGCCTGTCTGCACGGAGTCACTCACAGCACAGCACAGTGCAGAGGAGGAGAAGCATTGCATCCCCCACCGTCGTGGGAACCGGGATAGGTAAGCAATTATGTTTTCTTTTTTTATTAGGTACGTACATATGGGGCATTATGCTGTGTCAGCTATGGAGGCATTATACTGTGTCAGCTATGGGGCATTATACTGTGTCAGCTATGGAGGCATTATACTGTGTCAGCTATGGGGCATTATACTGTGTCAGCTATGGAGGCATTATGCTGTGTCAGCTGTGGGGCATTATACTGTGTCAGCTATGGGGCATTATACTGTGTCAGCTATGGGGCATTATACTGTGTCAGCTATGGGGCATTATGCTGTGTCAGCTATGGGGCATTATACTGTGTCAGCTATGGGGCATTATGCTGTGTCGGCTATGGGGCATTATACTGTGTCGGCTATGGGGCATTATACTGTGTCGGCTATGGGGCATTATACTGCGTCAGCTATGGGGCATTATGCTGTGTCAGCTATGGGGCATTATACTGTGTCACCTCTATGGGGCATTATACTGTGTCACCTCTATGGGGCATTATACTGTGTCGGCTATGGGGCATTATACTGTGTCAGCTATGGGGCATTATACTGTGTCAGCTATGGAGGCATTATACTGTGTCAGCTATGGGGCATTATACTGTGTCAGCTATGGGGCATTATACTGTGTCAGCTATGGGGCATTATACTGTGTCAGCTATGGGGCATTATACTGTGTCAGCTATGGGGCATTATACTGTGTCGGCTATGGGGCATTATGCTGTGTCGGCTATGGGGCATTATACTGTGTCGGCTATGGGGCATTATACTGTATCGGCTATGGGGCATTATACTGCGTCAGCTATGGGGCATTATGCTGCGTCAGCTATGGGGCATTATACTGTGCCGCAGCTATGGAGGCATTATACTGTGTCGCAGCTATGGAGGCATTATACTGTGTCGCAGCTATGGGGCATTATACTGTGTCAGCTATGGGGCATTATACTGTGTCAGCTATGGGGCATTATGCTGTGTCAGCTATGGGGCATTATACTGTGTCAGCTATGGGGCATTATACTGTGTCAGCTATGGAGGCATTATGCTGTGTCAGCTATGGGGCATTATACTGTGTCAGCTATGGGGCATTATACTGTGTCAGCTATGGGGCATTATACTGTGTCAGCTATGGGGCATTATACTGTGTCAGCTATGGGGCATTATACTGTGTCGGCTATGGGGCATTATGCTGTGTCGGCTATGGGGCATTATACTGTGTCGGCTATGGGGCATTATACTGTGTCGGCTATGGGGCATTATACTGCGTCAGCTATGGGGCATTATGCTGTGTCAGCTATGGGGCATTATACTGTGTCACCTCTATGGGGCACTATACTGTGTCACCTCTATGGGGCATTATACTGTGTCGGCTATGGGGCATTATACTGTGTCAGCTATGGGGCATTATACTGTGTCAGCTATGGAGGCATTATACTGTGTCAGGGTATGTTCACACGGCGGGGGTCCGTAACGGCTGAAATTACGGGGATGTTTCAGCCTGAAAACATCCCCGTAATTTCAGCCGTACCGGCATGTGCAGGCGCTTGAACGCCGCGTCAATTACGGCCGTAATTAGCGCTGCTATTCATTGGAGTCAATGAATAGCGGCTCCAATTACGGCCAAAGAAGTGACAGGTCACTTCTTTGACGCGGGCGTCTAGTTACGCGCCGTCATTTGACAGCGGCGCGTAAATATACGCCTCGTGTGAACAGACAAACGTCTGCCCATTGCTTTCAATGGGCAGATGTTTGTCAGCGCTATTGAGGCGCTATTTTCAGACGTAATTCGGGGCCAAAACGCCCGAATTACGTCCGTAAATAGGCCGTGTGAACATACCCTCAGCTATGGGGCATTATACTGTGTCAGCTATGGGGCATTATACTGTGTCAGCTATGGGGCATTATACTGTGTCAGCTATGGGGCATTATACTGTGTCGGCTATGGGGCATTATGCTGTGTCGGCTATGGGGCATTATACTGTGTCGGCTATGGGGCATTATACTGTATCGGCTATGGGGCATTATACTGCGTCAGCTATGGGGCATTATGCTGCGTCAGCTATGGGGCATTATACTGTGTCGCAGCTATGGAGGCATTATACTGTGTCGCAGCTATGGAGGCATTATACTGTGTCGCAGCTATGGGGCATTATACTGTGTCAGCTATGGGGCATTATACTGTGTCAGCTATGGGGCATTATGCTGTGTCAGCTATTGGGCATTATGCTGTGTCAGCTATGGGGCATTATACTGTGTCAGCTATGGGGCATTATACTGTGTCGCAGCTATGGGGGCATTATACTGTGTCGCAGCTATGGGGCATTATACTGTGTTGCAGTTATGGGGGCATTATACTGTGTCACATCTATGGGGCATTATACTGTGGGGGCAGCTATGGGTTGCAATATACTGTGGGGGCAGCTATGGGGGACATTATACTGAGCAATTACAAGAGCTGCAGGTCCAAGTGGGGAGACGCTGTGTAGCACAATATACAAGGGGGGATTGTTGTATAGCACTATATAGAAGGGAGCGCTGTGTATCACTATATCTAAGGGGGATTGCTGTGTAGCACTATATACAAGAGGGGGAGGGCTATGTGACGCTATTTACAGAGGGGGAGGACTGTGTAGCGCTATTTACAGGGGGCTGTGTGTGGTGCTATCTACAGTGTTTGGCACAATTATATTCAGGGGCGCAGTCTATGGTGCTATAATATTTAGGGGCACAGTGTTTGTACTATTTTATTCAGGGGCGCAGTGTTTGGTGCTATTATATTTAGGGGCACAGTGTGTGGCACCATGATAATATTATCTTTGTTTATAGGTGTGGAAATGTTGGAAAAGTGAGGAGCCAAAGACATCTGAGTGGCAAATTCTGCAGAAATGGGTCATGGCCGGGAAAAGTCGTCATGAAGTCTGGACTGGATGGAGAAGAGGAAAAAAACTACGTCGTCACCTGTGAGTCACTAGATTTATAGAGAATCTGTCACCTCTCCTGACATGTTTATTATAGGAAATCCTTGTATTTCACAAAAAGTCTTTCTGCAGTCCAGGACTGATAGACAATTCCCCTTGTCAGGAGGTTGTGTCCCTGCACAGTGTGATACTGTCAGTATGTAGGGACACCGCGCTGTGACAAGGGGAATCGTAACACTGTTAATGCTTGCCCCAAAAAGTAGTGTTAAAAATAGTTACGGTGCGGCAAGGCGGCGGTGAGGAAGGGGGGCCCAAGTTTGGGTAACAGCCCAGGGCCCATGGTCTACTTAATCCGCCACTGGCTGTCTCATATACACACTTTTTTTTGGGCGGACACATATGTATTGGGGCCATTTCCCTGACATTTTAAGCCCTGAGGGTATGTTCACACGGCAGCATCTGTTACGGCTGAAATTACGGTGCTGTTTTCAGGAGAAAACAGCACCGTAATTTCAGCCGTAATGGCATGTGCAGGCGTCTTTCGCTGCGTCCATTACGGACGTAATTGGAGCTGTTTTTCTATGGAGTCCATGGAAAACGGCTCCATTTACATATGACAGGCACTTCTTTGACCGTCTGCACAGAACATCGTAAGACCCATTCAAATGAATGGGCAGATGTTTGCCAACGCTTTTGAGCCGCATTTTCGGACGTAATTCAATGCTAAAACGCCCGAATTACGTCCGTAAATAGGGTGTGTGAACCCAGCATTAGTGACGCCCCCGGCTGCTAGTGCTGCATTGTTGGGTCACTTAGGAGACCCAGCGATGCAGCTGAAAGCTGCGGACCGTCGGCCATGAGAAGTTTGCGGGGGGGGGGCCCAGTAAGAATTTTTGCATCGGGGCCCGTGAGCCTTTAGCTACGCCCTTGGGCACGCGCTTATACTGCTGGTGATAGTCGGCACACGCTTATACTGCTGGTGATAGCCGGCACGCGCTTATACTGCTGGTGATAGCCGGGACGCGCTTATGCTGCTGGTGATAGCCGGCACGCGCTTATACTGCTGGTGATAGCCGGCACTCGCTTATACTGCTGGTGATAGCCGGCACACGCTTATACCGCTGGCGATAGCCGACATGCGCTTATACTGCTGGTGATAGCCGGCACGCGCTTATACTGCTGGTGATAGCCGGCACACGCTTATACCGCTGGCGATAGCCGACATGCGCTTATACTGCTGGTGATAGCCGGCACGCGCTTATACCGCTGGTGATAGCCGGCACGCGATTATACTGCTGGTGATAGCCGGCACGCGCTTATACTGCTGGTGATAGCCGGCACACGCTTATACTGCTGGTGATAGCCGGCACGCGCTTATACTGCTGGTGATAGCCGGCACGCGCTTATGCTGCTGGTGATAGCCGGCACGCGCTTATACTGCTGGTGATAGCCGGCACTCGCTTATACTGCTGGTGATAGCCGGCACACGCTTATACCGCTGGCGATAGCCGACATGCGCTTATACTGCTGGTGATAGCCGGCACGCGCTTATACTGCTGGTGATAGCCGGCACACGCTTATACCGCTGGCGATAGCCGACATGTGCTTATACTGCTGGTGATAGCCGGCACGCGCTTATACCGCTGGTGATAGCCGGCACGCGATTATACTGCTGGTGATAGCCGGCACGCGCTTATACTGCTGGTGATAGCCGGCACGCGCTTATACTGCTGGTAATAGCCGGCATGCACTTATACTGCTGGTAATAGCCGGCACGCGCTTATACTGCTGGTAATAGCCGGCACGCACTTATACTGCTGGTAATAGCCGGCACACACTTATACTGCTGGTAATAGCTGGCACGCACTTATACTGTTACTGTCACATTAGAATGTTACTAATGGCTGCAGTAATGCAATTAACACAGTCCAAACGTTGGGGCCCTGTTGCCGCGGACGTTGGTGCGCTTTTCTGTAACCGTTGGTGCACTTAATTCCTCTCAAGAACAGTTCTCTCACTAAGTCCTCAATATCAGCACAATAAGTTCCAGCAATTTGTACTCACTACTTCTTACAGCAAAGATGATATTTCCCCGGGATCCAGCTCGGGGCCGCAGCGTTCAGACGCGTGGAAGACAATGGAGTGGCAGGCAAAATCCTCCAGTGCTGCAGAGCAGGGAACCTCCCTGGAATCAGGCTGTTTTGCAGAGGGGATGCTGCTGCAGCATTTCTTCCTCTCATACAGTGAGCTGCTGGGCTGTCAGGACTGTCTCTGGGTCTCTGTGCTGTGTGCCCCAGTGCAGGACTCTACTCTCTGCAATGCACTCACAGTCTCCCTATCTCCTGACTATGTGTCTCTCCCAAAAATGGCCACTGTCTCTCCTCCCTGCCCAGCCTTGTCCCACAAGCCCCTGCTCAGCCAATCAGTGCTCCCCTCTCCTGCTCCTCTCCTAGGCTGCAGGGGTATAGATAAGCAAGTGTTGCTGGGACATGTAGTCCACTGCACTTCAGAAGAAGAGGTGCTAATGTCTGTTGATGTGAGTCCCTGCTTGACATTAACTGCAGCATCCTCTATACACAATGCTTTCTCTGCAGGTGTTACATATATATTGGGGAATTTATCCAGGGAGCCTTTTATCTACAGGGATCATAAGGGTGTGGAAAAGTCATAGGTGTAATAATCTGCAGAATATATCAATAAGTATCTATCAGCAGGTAGAGAGGACAGAGCAACATTCTGCAGATCTCCAGAAAGGTCATTGGTGTAATAATCTGCAGAATATATCACTGTGTATCTGTCAGGAGGTAGAGGAGCAATGTTCTGCAGATCCCTAGAGAAGTCAGTTGTGTAATAATCTGCAGAATATATCACTATGTATCTATTAGCAGGTAGGGAGGACAGAGCAATATTCTGCAGATCTCCAGAGAGGTCAGTGGTGTAATAATCTGCAGAATATATCACTATGTATCTATTAACAGGTAGAGAGGACAGAGCAATGTTCTGCAGATCTCCAGAGAGGTCAGTGGTGTAATAATCTGCAGAATATATCACTATTTATCTGTCAGGAGGTAGAGGAGCAATGTTCTGCAGATCTCTAGAGAGGTCAGTGGTGTAATAATCCGCAGAATATATCACTATGTATCTGTCAGGAGGTAGAGGAGCAATGTTCTGCAGATCTCTAGAGAGGTCAGTGGTGTAATAATCTGCAGAATATATCACTGTGTATCTGTCAGGAGGTAGAGGAGCGATGTTCTGCAGATCTCCAGAGAGGTCAGTGGTGTAATAATCTGCAGAATATATCACTATATATCTGTCAGGAGGTAGAGGAGCAATGTTCTGCAGATCTCTAGAGAGGTCATTGGTGTAATAATCTGCAGAATATATCACTATGTATCTGTCAGGAGGTAGAGGAGCAATGTTCTGCAGATCTCTAGAGAGGTCAGTGGTATAATAATCTGCAGAATATATCACTGTGTATCTGTCAGGAGGTAGAGGAGCAATGTTCTGCAGATCTCTAGAGAGGTCAGTGGTGTCATAATCTGCAGAATATATCACTGTGTATCTGTCAGTAGGTAGAGAGGACAGAGCAAAGTTCTGCAGATCTCCAGAGAGGTCAGTGGTGTAATAATCTGCAGAATATATCACTATGTATCTGTCAGGAGGTAGAGGAGCAATGTTCTGCAGATCTCCAGAGATGTCAGTGGTTTAATAATCTGCAGAATATATCACTATGTGTCTGTCAGGAGGTAGAGGAGCAATGTTCTGCAGATCTCCAGAGATGTCAGTGGTGTAATAATCTGCAGAATATATCACTATGTATCTGTCAGGAGGTAGAGAGGACAGAGCAATGTTCTGCAGCTCTCCAGAGAGGTCAGTGGTGTAATAATCTGCAGAATATATCACTATGTATCTGTCAGGAGGTAGAGAGGACAGAGCAATGTTCTGCAGATCTCTAGAGAGGTCAGTGGTGTAATAATCTGCAGAATATATCACTATGTATCTGTCAGGAGGTAGAGGAGCAATGTTCTGCAGATCTCCAGAGAGGTCAGTGGTGTAATAATCTGCAGAATATATCACTATGTATCTGTCAGGAGGTAGAGGAGCAATATTCTGCAGATCTCCAGAGAGGTCAGTGGTGTAATAATCTGCAGAATATATCACTATGTATCTGTCAGGAGGTAGAGGAGCAATGTTCTGCAGATCTCCAGAGAGGTCAGTGGTGTAATAATCTGCAGAATATATCACTATGTATCTGTCAGGAGGTAGAGGAGCAATGTTCTGCAGATCTCCAGAGAGGTCAGTGGTGTAATATTCTGCAGATTACATCACTATGTATCTGGCAGGAGGTAGAGAGGAGAGAGGAATGTTCTGCAGATCTCCAGAGAAGTCAGTGGTGTAATAATCTGCAGAATATATCACTATGTATCTGGCAGGAGGTAGAGAGGAGAGAGGAATGTTCTGCAGATCTTTAGAGAGATCAGTGGTGTAATAATCTGCAGAATATATCACTATATATCTGGCAGGAGGTAGAGAGGAGAAAGGAATGTTCTGCAGATTTCTAGAGAAGTCAGTGGTGTAATAATCTGCGGAATATATCACTATGTATCTGTCAGGAGGTAGAGGAGCAATGTTCTGCAGATCTCCGGAGGGGTCAGTGGTGTAATAATCTGCAGAATATATCAATATGTATCTGTCAGGAGGTAGAGGAGCAATGTTCTGCAGATCTCTAGAGATGTCGGTGGTGTAATAATCTGCAGAATATATCACTATGTATCTGTAAACAGGTAGAGAGGACAGCGCAATGTTTTGCAGATGTCTAGGGAGGTCAGTGGTGCAATAATCTTCAGAACATATCACTATGTATCTATCAACAGGTAGAGAGGACAGAACAATATTCTGCAGATCTCTAGAGAGGTCGGTGGTGTAATAATCTGCAGAATATATCACTATGTATCTATCAACAGGTAGAGAGGACAGAGCAATGTTCAGCAGATCTCCAGAGAGGTCAGTGGTGTAATAATCTGCAGAATATATCACTATGTATCTGTCAGGAGGTAGAGAGGACAGAGCAATGTTCTGCAGCTCTCCAGAGAGGTCAGTGGTGTAATAATCTGCAGAATATATCACTATGTATCTGTCAACAGGTAGAGAGGACAGAGCAATATTCTGCAGATCTCTAGAGAGGTCGGTGGTGTAATAATCTGCAGAATATATCACTATGTATCTGTCAACAGGTAGAGAGGACAGCGCAATGTTTTGCAGATGTCTAGGGAGGTCAGTGGTGCAATAATCTTCAGAACATATCACTATGTATCTATCAACAGGTAGAGAGGACAGAACAATATTCTGCAGATCTCTAGAGAGGTCGGTGGTGTAATAATCTGCAGAATATATCACTATGTATCTATCAACAGGTAGAGAGGACAGAGCAATGTTCAGCAGATCTCCAGAGAGGTCAGTGGTGTAATAATCTGCAGAATATATCACTATGTATCTGTCAGGAGGTAGAGAGGACAGAGCAATGTTCTGCAGCTCTCCAGAGAGGTCAGTGGTGTAATAATCTGCAGAATATATCACTATATATCTGTCAGGAGGTAGAGGAGCAATGTTCTGCAGATCTCTAGAGAGGTCATTGGTGTAATAATCTGCAGAATATATCACTATGTATCTGTCAGGAGGTAGAGGAGCAATGTTCTGCAGATCTCTAGAGAGGTCAGTGGTATAATAATCTGCAGAATATATCACTGTGTATCTGTCAGGAGGTAGAGGAGCAATGTTCTGCAGATCTCTAGAGAGGTCAGTGGTGTCATAATCTGCAGAATATATCACTGTGTATCTGTCAGTAGGTAGAGAGGACAGAGCAAAGTTCTGCAGATCTCCAGAGAGGTCAGTGGTGTAATAATCTGCAGAATATATCACTATGTATCTGTCAGGAGGTAGAGGAGCAATGTTCTGCAGATCTCCAGAGATGTCAGTGGTTTAATAATCTGCAGAATATATCACTATGTGTCTGTCAGGAGGTAGAGGAGCAATGTTCTGCAGATCTCCAGAGATGTCAGTGGTGTAATAATCTGCAGAATATATCACTATGTATCTGTCAGGAGGTAGAGAGGACAGAGCAATGTTCTGCAGCTCTCCAGAGAGGTCAGTGGTGTAATAATCTGCAGAATATATCACTATGTATCTGTCAGGAGGTAGAGAGGACAGAGCAATGTTCTGCAGATCTCTAGAGAGGTCAGTGGTGTAATAATCTGCAGAATATATCACTATGTATCTGTCAGGAGGTAGAGGAGCAATGTTCTGCAGATCTCCAGAGAGGTCAGTGGTGTAATAATCTGCAGAATATATCACTATGTATCTGTCAGGAGGTAGAGGAGCAATATTCTGCAGATCTCCAGAGAGGTCAGTGTTGTAATAATCTGCAGAATATATCACTATGTATCTGTCAGGAGGTAGAGGAGCAATGTTCTGCAGATCTCCAGAGAGGTCAGTGGTGTAATAATCTGCAGAATATATCACTATGTATCTGTCAGGAGGTAGAGGAGCAATGTTCTGCAGATCTCCAGAGAGGTCAGTGGTGTAATATTCTGCAGATTACATCACTATGTATCTGGCAGGAGGTAGAGAGGAGAGAGGAATGTTCTGCAGATCTTTAGAGAGGTCAGTGGTGTAATAATCTGCAGAATATATCACTATTTATCTGTCAGGCGGTAGAGGAATAATGTTCTGCAGATCTCCAGAGAGGTCAGTGGTGTAATATTCTGCAGAATACATAACTATGTATCTGTCAGGAGGTAGAGGAGCAATGTTCTGCAGATCTCCAGAGAAGTCAGTGGTGTAATAATCTGCAGAATATATCACTATGTATCTGGCAGGAGGTAGAGAGGAGAGAGGAATGTTCTGCAGATCTTTAGAGAGATCAGTGGTGTAATAATCTGCAGAATATATCACTATATATCTGGCAGGAGGTAGAGAGGAGAAAGGAATGTTCTGCAGATTTCTAGAGAAGTCAGTGGTGTAATAATCTGCAGAATATATCACTATGTATCTGTCAGGAGGTAGAGGAGCAATGTTCTGCAGATCTCCGGAGGGGTCAGTGGTGTAATAATCTGCAGAATATATCAATATGTATCTGTCAGGAGGTAGAGGAGCAATGTTCTGCAGATCTCTAGAGAGGTCGGTGGTGTAATAATCTGCAGAATATATCACTATGTATCTGTCAACAGGTAGAGAGGACAGCGCAATGTTCTGCAGATGTCTAGGGAGGTCAGTGGTGCAATAATCTTCAGAACATATCACTATGTATCTATCAACAGGTAGACAGGACAGAGCAATATTCTGCAGATCTCTAGAGAGGTCGGTGGTGTAATAATCTGCAGAATATATCACTATGTATCTGTCAACAGGTAGAGAGGACAGCGCAATGTTCTGCAGATGTCTAGGGAGGTCAGTGGTGCAATAATCTTCAGAACATATCACTATGTATCTATCAACAGGTAGAGAGGACAGAGCAATATTCTGCAGATCTCTAGAGAGGTCGGTGGTGTAATAATCTGCAGAATATATCACTATGTATCTATCAACAGGTAGAGAGGACAGAGCAATGTTCAGCAGATCTCCAGAGAGGTCAGTGGTGTAATAATCTGCAGAATATATCACTATGTATCTGTTAGGAGGTAGAGGAGCAATGTTCTGCAGATCTCCAGAGAGGTCAGTGGTGTAATAATCTGCAGAATATATCACTATATATCTGTCAGGAGGTAGAGGAGCAATGTTCTGCAGATCTCTAGAGAGGTCAGTGGTGTAATAATCTGCAGAATATATCACTGTGTATCTGTCAGGAGGTAGAGGAGCAATGTTCTGCAGATCTCCAGAGAGGTCAGTGGTGTAATAATCTGCAGAATATATCACTATGTATCTGTCAGGAGGTAGAGGAGCAATGTTCTGCAGATCTCTAGAGAGGTCAGTGGTGTAATAATCCGCAGAATATATCACTATGTATCTGTCAGGAGGTAGAGGAGCAATGTTCTGCAGATCTCTAGAGAGGTCATTTGTGTAATAATCCACTAAATATATCACTATGTATCTGTCAGGAGGTAGAGGAGCAATGTTCTGCAGATCTCCAGAGAGGTCAGTGGTGTAATAATCTGCAGAATATATCACTATATATCTGTCAGGAGGTAGAGGATCAATGTTCTGCAGATCTCTAGAGAGGTCAGTGGTGTAATAATCTGCAGAATATATCACTGTGTATCTGTCAGGAGGTAGAGGAGCAATGTTCTGCAGATCTCCAGAGAGGTCAGTGGTGTAATAATCTGCAGAATATATCACTATATATCTGTCAGGAGGTAGAGGAGCAATGTTCTGCAGATCTCTAGAGAGGTCATTGGTGTAATAATCTGCCGAATATATCACTATGTATCTGTCAGGAGGTAGAGGAGCAATGTTCTGCAGATCTCCAGAGAGGTCAGTGGTGTAATAATCTGCAGAATATATCACTATGTATCTGTCAGGAGGTAGAGAGGACAGATCAATGTTCTGCAGATCTCCAGAGAGGTCAGTGGTGTAATCTGCAGAATATATCACTATGTATCTGTCAGGAGGTAGAGGAGCAATGTTCTGCAGATCTCCAGAGAGGTCAGTGGTGTAATAATCTGCAGAATATATCACTATATATCTGTCAGGAGGTAGAGGAGCAATGTTCTGCAGATCTCTAGAGAGGTCAGTGGTGTAATAATCTGCAGAATATATCACTATTTATCTGTCAGGAGGTAGAGAGAGCAATGTTCTGCAGATCTCTAGAGAGGTCATTGGTGTAATAATCTGCAGAATATATCACTATGTATCTATCAACAGGTAGAGAGGACAGAGCAATGTTCTGCTGATCTCCAGAGAGGTCAGTGGTGTAATAATCTGCAGAATATATCACTATGTATCGATCAACAGGTAGAGAGGACATAGCAATGTTCTGCAGATCTCTAGAGAGGTCAGTGGTGTAATAATCTGCAGAATATATCACTATGTATCTGTCAGGAGGTAGGGGAGCAATGTTCTTCAGATCTCTAGAGAGGTTAGTGGTGTAATAATCTGCAGAATATATCACTATGTATCTGTCAGGAGGTAGAGGAGCAATGTTCTGCAGATCTCCAGAGAGGTCAGTGGTGTAATAATCTGCAGAATACATCACTATGTGTGGTAACGCGGGTGGCGAGTCGCGGTGGGCGGGGCTCTCTGAGCTGAAGTTGGTATTCACGCCCTTTGGTCACGGTGGCACACTTTCTCTCTCCTGCTCCTCGGGCCGCAGAACCAGTGAAATAAGTGGTGCTTGTGGGATACACTGTTCTCTGTCCCCTGGGATGTTATGTGGTGTACCCCGAAATAAGGATGTTCCAAGAGACAGGGTTCAATAAACTTTCTCAGTAGTTTTACTGGGCACAATATGCTTGGTGGTTACTATTGTTACAGAGGCAATGTCTTTAAGTAGTATAAACATATCACAGGGTATTGCAAATGGTGGTACCTGCTTCACCTCCCTGTCTGTAATTCCTCCAAGTGTGCTCTGAGTTCTGCTCCTCTTTCTAACCTATACTGTGCTGGAAGGTGCGCCGCTGACTGTCCCAATCCAGTTGCACTATCACAGAGGACTGGTGTCCCTTGGGGATTCTAGGCTGTGTGCAAGCTCCTTGCTTTGCTCTAGGCACTCTAAGTAGTGTCCAAGCTCCTTGTCTAGCTTCTGTACCACATGCAACACACACTGACCTGCACTCCTTTCACTTCCACATGGCTGCTGCTGATCCTCTCACAGAATTCCTCTCAGCATCTCACTGAATACAACTTCAGACACTGACTTGTCTGCTCTCCTCTGCCTGCACGCTGCTGCACACTTCTCCACACTGCTGCACTCCTCTGTTCCACACTGCTGCACTCCTCTGCTCCACACTGCTGCACTCCTCTGCTCCACACTGCTGCACTCCTCTGCTCCACACTGCTGCACTCCTCTGCTCAACACGGCTGCACTCCTCTGCTCCACACTGCTGCAGTCCTCTGCTCCACACTGCTGCACTCCTCTGCTCCACACTGCTGCACTCCTCTGCTGCACACTGCTGCAATCAGTGAGGTTCGTTCCTGTGTCCCAGCTAGCTACACCCCTCCCCTCTTTCTGGAGAATGCATCTTAAGGTGAAACAGCCCATTTATGTTTCTGCTGAGTCATATAGGGAAGTGAATTCAGTACCAACCATGATTACAGAAAAAAGCACATTAAACCTGCATACTAAAGCAACAGTAGAATGACCGTAAATAAACAGCAATTTTCCTGGGTATCACAATAGCTCCAAGGACTTCTCCTAGTCTATGTGTTAATGTTTGTTTCAGTGGTGTCTGATGTGTTTGGTTTATAATTTATGGTTCGTGCATTATTGATTTATTATTGTTTTTGTTAATAAATAATATGGATATTATTTAATTATGGTTAATTGAGTTAACTAACTTTTATATTTATTTATTAATAAAATGGCTGCTGTGGCCACTTTATCCAAACCCTCGGAGTCGAGTCTTCTTGAGAGAAAGGTGTGGGTTATGAATGGGGAACAGATATATAGGTAAGTGTAATTTGCATACACATACATCAATCGACTTACCCCAAGTCATGCAAAATAAAGACACAAAACACTATAATTGGGTGTTAAATGGTCAAAACTTTTATTATATTATATGACCAAACCCAAAATGGCAAACCTCCGACTCACGAAAAGTCACCCTCCAGCACGCAGGAAAGGAAAAACCCCCTGTGGGGGAAACCTCTAGGGAAACCATGGCTGGAGGATTGCCCTTCCTCTGGGCTTAGAAGGTGCCAAAATAGAATTTGTAACAGAATTTGTACATTTTCTCAGATTTTCAAGGAAAGACATTACAATGAACGAACGAACGACATAAAACACATAAATCGGCTGATCTGGTTGGCTAGGCGGATGTCTGTCTTCCTGGGCACCCATTAAAATGAATGGGCGGATGCTCGGTTGAGACGGGTCCTCCAGAGGGGTCCTCCAGATGCCTCCTTGTAGCATCTGTCTCCGCTCTGGCTAATAGGGGGGGATCTCCTGCTGGAAAACCCCCTCTATTACAGACAACCCGTATGAAGAGGATGGCATCACTGTGATGAAGAAGTGGTCTGGGGTGAAGGGTTTCCCTGCTAGAACCTACAAATTACATCAGGTCGGCATTGGTGGGGAAGTCAAGCTCAAGGTCCTCAGTCCCATCCAATATGGCGCTGAATGTGGCAGTAAAACCTTCTAATATGGAATCTTCTTTATGTCATAAACATTTGTGTTTATTACATCAGCGCATTCATCATCATTACTACAGGAGTTTCTTACCACTGCCGCCTCGTTCATTGTGACATCACCCACAGTGGTCTGAAGTGTTAACCCTTTAATGACTGGCAGTGTACTTACCACAGAGGCCATAAAGCTGAATAGAACATATCAATGGCCATAAAGGAAAAGGGATAATGCAGGGAGCATCTCCGCACAAGAACAATCCATGACAAAGAGTACTCCAGGATAAGATAACTTGCCTGCTTTCTCCAAAAACCAGCACCACACCTGTCCATAGGTTGTGTGTGGTATTACAACTCATTACCATTCACTTCAATGGAGCAAACCTGCAATACCAAATACAACCTGTGGATAGGTGTGGTGCTGTTTTTGGAAGAAAGCAGCCATATTTTTCTAATCCTGCACAGCCCCTGTTAGAAATAGTTAAAAAAAAGGGGGAGAGAAGAAATTAAAAAAAGGGAAAAAGAGGAACTCTGAGGTAAAAAAAATCAAACTGGACTGAAAGGAGTCTGCTGGAGGTGCCAGATGGAAAGATATATTTCTGCCATGGGGACCAGATTAGTTGAAAAACTATGCAGTTCATCTTCGAATGCAGCGTCACAAAAACAAATTATTTTGTAAAAAAATTAAAAAGTGTTTTTATTGTGCAAAACTAGAAAAACTTTTACATACATGTTGGTTCAGGAGTCCTGGTGGTCCTCCATGGGCTTTACCCATGGAGTGTTTGGAGACATGTTGGAGCTGTGGGGGAATGGTAGGTACGCTTACTGACATCTGATGGGATTGTAGGCACATCGCACCATTTTGGTTGGCAATAAATGCTCTCTTTGAACATGCCCTCTCCGCTCCATTCTCTCCAGATCTATTTCTTTCCAGAAGAAGGTTCTCCTCCATTTATTCAGACTAGGTTGTGCCTAGACATTGGAAGTCTACAATTCCCCGGTACAAATCTAAATGTTTGGCCACATTCACTGATATTCAGAATCCAGCAACTCTGCCGATTGTTGAAGTAAAATCTCAGGCATTTTCTGAGTGGTTGACCGCTAACTCCCTCCACTCTGCTACCTCGCTGTAGTGCCCGACCATTCAAATTGTTTTCTTCTCTCTCTGTAATTGTCGTCTGTCTATTGCTTGTTGTTTTAACCTTTCTCATTGATAAAAGTACAGATTTGGTAAAGACGACGCTTACATTGTTTCCTAATTGTCTTTTGGTGAGCTGCATTTTTTTTACATTTTGTACTGCTTTATGGTTTTAATAAAGATTGAGCAGAGTTACTGCAGTTAAGCGGTGATAAATATTCTTCTACGTTGTCACGGCGCGGAGTGTGGACCCACAGGGCCGTACCGCGTAGCGGGGTAGCAGCTGGCCAACAAGGTACAAAACCATGTCTATAGTTCTGAACGGGTACCTGAGGCAATGTAGACAGTGGCAGGGACACGACTTGACTTTCACAGCAGGTGACGTCGCGGATGCAGCGGGAAGACATGACTTGACTTTCACAGCAGGTGACGATAGCACGGGATACAGGGTTCAGGCAGCAGGAACGGGTAACACTGGGAACTGGAAAACACTGGGAGACCTTTAGCAAGACAAACTAGGGTATACAACAACGCTCAGGCAAGGAACCAGTGGGCAGTCCATTTTAAGTCCCATCATCAACAATCCCCAAAGGGTTTACTCTTTATGAGGATATACCAGCTACATGAAGACTGGAGGGGTGGAGATAGAAATAAACTATTACTCCAAAAAGAAACCATGTGGATATACACCCTGGGGACTTTATCCCCTAGGGGGCTAAATAATGAGATCAAATGTAACATGTTCCTCTGAAATGATTGGGCTTATGTATCTGTTATGGATTCTTCTTTCTCCCCCCTTTCTCCGAGGTTCTTTTTCTTTCTTGGATCCCTGCTCAGGACGGTGGGGACTCGGTCGATGGTCATTTTTTGGCCCTTGACCTACTCCCTGCCGACCTGCCCGGTCCCCTTTTGCGATCATTACGTAGTATACTGTATCTCTTTCTTGGTTCTTTCCTGGACTTTGTATGGGTGGGTTCGATATCCGCTCGGGGGGCTGTTTACCAGCAGCTGAGTGGTCTTGCACTCACTCATCCTTATCCATACTATAGAAATAACCTTATTTCTATTCTGAAACTGTAAAGATGGAGATACACTCTTTACCTCCTCAGTTCTTCCCTATATTGAACTAATGACCTTATTCATACATTGAAATGGAGGGAATAAAAATGTTCACTCTTGAGCATATTCAATTGATGGATTTCTACATATATGGAAATGGAGAGAAAAGAGATCCTCTTCCCTATAGCCGGCTCATAATGTGTATCTGCCCCCTTCTTTTTTCAGATGTATTAACCATCTCAGGACACATTTCCATCTCTCACTTACAATATTATTCTTTGGATCTAGTTGATGTCTGACCAATTTGTGACACTCTGTTTAATATATATCTCTGTGAGCTATAAAGGAAACAGAATATCGCTACTCGCAATATGTTTGGGATTTTTTTGATTCTTTCTTTATTGCCTCTTTCTCATATTTTTTCTTTCCCTCCCCTTTTTTTTCTTGTTTTCTTTTTCTTATTTTTGCTTTTTCTTGTTTCTTTATTTCTTTATTTATCTTTTTATTATTTTTCAGGGAGAGTGATGCCTCTCTCTCCAGGATAATTACATTAGCATCTTAATTAAAGTCATTAATGAGGACCTAATTTTTGGTCGTATCTGCTTTTGGCAATCCTGGTAACATTTTCTAATGAAATTATTCTTTATTATGATTACCTTTCTAAAAATGGTTTAAGATGTATTGTACATTTGTTTAATCTGTACTTGCAGTTTATTCCCAATATTCTACTGCATGTAAACGATCGAGTTATTGAAATTGACAATGTATCTTTAAATGCCTGTGCTATATAAGCAGGTACTATCGTGAACATGATTTCCTGTCTCTGATGAAGTCCCAGCTGGGATGAAACGCGTAAGACGTATGCACGGTGGTGAGAGACGTCATCACACCGTTTTCCTCAGGCGTGGTTACCTGTAAACTCCATGCCTCAAACCACGCTTGGTTTGTTACCTACTACCTTGGCTGGTATCTCCTTATTGGGTCCCTGGACTTGAGATTCTTAATCTCTACTACTTATGAGGTATGGGACATAACATCTAGAGCAGGGTTCTCAAGCACGCGGCCCGTGGGCCGCATGCGGCCCCTGGGGCGGTCATCTGCGGCCCGCGGGATACAGAGCCGCTAGTATCGGCTCTGCTCCGAGACTCTGGAATTCCCTGACATCTCTGTCCACATATGAACAGCGATGTCTGGGGCTTCCCCAGAGCCGGAGTCCCGAGCAGAGCGCTGGTGTCGGCTCTGCTACGGGACTCTGTGGAATTCCCTGACATCGCTGTCCATATATGAACAGCGATGTCTGGGGCTTCCCCAGAGCCGGAGTCCCAGGCAGAGCGCTAGTATCGGCTCTGCTCCGGGACTCTGGGGAAGCCTCTGACATCGCTGTCCATACATCGACAATGATGTCAGGGGCTTCCCCAGAGCAGGAGTCCCAGTGATATCAGGAGCACAGCTGGAGTCCCAGGAAGAGCCAACTAGCGTTCTGCCTGGGACTCCAGCTCTGGGCAAGCCCCTGACATCACTGGGGCAGCCTCTACAGAGGGCACTGGGGCAGCCTCTACAGAGGGCACTGGGGCAGCCTCTACAGAGGGCACTGTGGCAGCCTCTACAGAGGGCACTGTGGCAGCCTCTACAGAGGGCACTGTGGCAGCCTCTACAGAGGGCACTGTGGCAGCCTGTACAGAGGGGACTGTGGCAGCCTCTGCAGAGGGCACTGTGGCAGCCTCTGCAGAGAGCACTGTGGCAGCCTCTACAGAGGGCACTGTGGCAGCCTCTGCAGAGGGCACTGTGGCAGCCTCTGTAGAGGGCACTGTGGCAGCCTCTACAGAGGGCACTGTGGCAGCCTCTACAGAGGGCACTGTGGCAGCCTCTACAGAGGGCACTGCGGCCTTATCTACGGAGGGCACTGCGGCCTCATCTACGGAGGGCACTGCGGCCTTATCTACGGAGGGCACTGCGGCCTTATCTACCGAATGCACTGCGGCCTTATCTACCGAGGGCACTGCGGCCTTATCTACCGAGGGCACTGCAGCCTTATCTACCGAGGGCACTGCGGCAGCATCTACCGAGGGCACTGCGGCAGCATCTACCGAGGGCACTGCGGCAGCATCTACCGAGGGCACTGCGGCAGCATCCACAGAGGGCACTGCGGCACTATCTAAAAAGGGGCTGCCCAATCTTGACATGTGTGCTAACAGCCGCCAGACTGCATTTAGCGACACTTAAACTGGAAAGCTGGATTGTTGAAATAAGCACGTGAAGAAATATCTCAAATTTTAAACCTAGCGCTATTATTATAGTAATGTAGTGTTATTATTCTAGTAATATAGTGTTATAGTCGTTCAAATAACTAATTGATTAACAATAATAATACCCGGCCGAGTTTGAGATCCCTGATCTAGAGGATATCAATTGGCTGTTTCAAACTTGAAGCAAGAACTTTGCATGCACGCTACAACAGCCCTTAAATTCACCTGTACCCGGGAATTAACCCATCCTGTTACGGACAAGGAAGCAAGGGAGAAATCCACTCTGTGTATAATCAGGAATCCGCCTGCTTGAAGGAATCGAAGTGACCAAGAATACGATTCTAAAGTCAGATACATGTGGCTGTTAAAGGGAATGTGTTGCCAGCAAAACATGTTTTTTTTTTTTTAATTAAACATTTAGTGTGTAGGTGATTAAACATTGTTCAAATTTTTTATTTTTTTTTCACGAGTCAGGAAATATTATAAATTAGATTCTAGTTTATAATATTTCCCAGTGCTGGTCACTAGATGGAGCTATTCCCAAAATTGCATCATTGCATGTGGTAAAGCAACCACATTGCTTTTTGCTGCAAAATTGGGAAAAAAGCACTCGCTCTAGTGAGCTCTGAGAATCCCCCCCTCCTTTATCCTGGCTAGTGCCGGGATAAACGAGGGGATTGAACGGTCTAACCTCCTACACTGTGTGTCACCATTTTTTGAGCTAACACACAGTGTAGTAGGTTTACATACAGTAGTAAACACACACAAACACGAACATACATAGAAATCTCTTACCTGCTCCTGCCGCCGCGGCTCCCTCCGGCCCGTCCGCTCCGTCTGCTGCCACTGGTCCAAGTGCACAAGTCCGGAAGCCGCGACCGGAAGTAGTAATCTTACTGTCCGGCCGCGACTTGCGGTCCACAGGAAAATGGCGCCGGACGGCGTGCATTTCAAATTGGACTGTGTGGGAGCGGCGCATATGCGCAGTTCCCACACAGACGGCGTACACAGAAGTGGATGGGACGGGACCCGTTCGCAGTCCCTATGGGACTGTGGCTGCCATATTCCATGTCTGTATGTGTCGTTAATCGACACATACAGAAATGGAAAAAAAAATGGCAACCCCCATAGGGAAGAAAAAGTGTAAAAATAAGAAAAAGTAACACACAAACACACAAATTAATCCAAACGTTTTTAATAAAGCACTAACATCTTTAACATATGAAAAAAAAAATTGTGATGACACTGTTCCTTTAACAATTTTGCCGTTCTGACAGGTTTGAATTGACTGTCCCTCCTAGGCTGTAACTTGTTATATGTACCTTGCCGAAATATCTTTTTGTATCTCATTTAGCATATTTATGCTTATATCGATATATACCCATAATTATCCCTGGCCAGGTAGTTTTTAAATTGTATTCTATTATTGTATATGAATTTTGTGGGAATTTGTTTGCTACTTTTCCCTTTTTTCTATGAATTAAACTAATTTTATATCACAATATCTATAGATATATTTATTTTTTATATATCAATATCTGAATTATCTTACCCAGATGAGTGCTTGTTTTGTCCTGGATAGTTTTTTGGTTCATTGTTTTTGGTTTAGTTACTAGGACGGCACCGTGTGGCCCCCCAACCACAATATTCTGGGATTCTGGATATTCTCTTCTATTTTTTGTCCCCTTATTATAGTCCAGCAGCCATTTGGGCTGATAATTGATGTAAGGCAGCTTGACGCATACTGGCCCTTTAAGGCCGTGCACGCGTGGGCGCCCTGCGGTACACAGTCCGAGGACCCGGAAGAGAGTGCCGGCGTCTCCCTGGAGGGAGTACACGCCGAGAAGAGAAGCGTCCATGGCTGGGATCGTCAAGAGGTAAGTCAGAACGACGACCCCCGGCCATGGACGTAACATACGTCCTGCTCCTGAGGTGACCTCAGGGAGGACAGAAACCTCCCATGGAACAGAAGAGACTGGGGTGGTGGACATTGTTAGGTAAAGGTTAAGTTATAGACTTACCATCAGGGGTGCTCAGGGATATGCCGCTAATCCCTAAGTCAAGACCAGCTAGGAGGTCAAGGCTTCCTGAGCCCTGCTCACACCATAGTCAGGAGCCCCCCAGCTTGACTGTCTGATTTGGGACAGGTAGTGGCTCAATTACTGGCTGGTGTTAGAGAGGCTTTGGTGCAGCGTGAGGTCCCACCACCTGTGGTCCCCGTTGCTCCTTCTCCTGTGGCGGCGTGGTACGGTTCGGTATCTGGGGCTGTTGCGCTAGGTTCTAAAGTCAGTGGAGTTTTGCCATAGCAGTTTCATCTGGGGCCAGTGTGAGGAATGGGGGGAACCACTTTGTCTATTTTGCTGCAGGTGGAGAGAGACTTTATCTGGGACTTTTTCTGTTATTTGCCCCTTGTCCTGAGCTCAGGTGGTTTTTAATTCAAATGAGACAAGCAGCCGATCAAACTGGGAAACCAGTGAACCAGTCCAAACCAGTGTAGAAGTGTCTGAAAATAATCCTCTCCACTGTCACCTTCAGACTGTCCGATCACAATGGTGAGGATATGCGTAGCAGCCGCAAGTGGGCATGGATTACAAATTGATAGTTGATGTGTTTATGTTTCTTTTGATGTGTTTTTATTTAGAAATTTAGCACCAAGCGCGCCACCTATGTAAACATGTATGCCGCCTATGTAAACATGTATGTGTATATCATTTTAGTGCTTTGCTGCCATCTAGTGACCAAACTGCATAGATAGTTTGTGTAGTGCTGTTGTGTTATGTGTGCAGGACCTGTGATCACATGACCAGAGAGGCAAATTCTCAAGTTCGTGCAGGTGCTGCACAGCTACTCAAATAGGGGAGAAGCTGAATCTTTATTTAACAGGAGTTTAGCACCATATTTAAATATGCAATAATTTAAAAACAAATCGCCATCTTAAAGTCGTCAAGCTGCATATTATGAGAGGAAAATGACTGTTATGCTATGTCGTTGATATATAAATTGTGTAGTGTTATTCCACTTAAGTAAACATATAACAGATCATTCCTCCAATTAAGAGCCTTCGGGAATCTTGTATGAAGCTGCAGATCGCAGAACGCCTCCCTATTCAGGAAGTGTCTTCTCCAATATCCACCCGTCTTTGGTTTCTTCACTACTTCAAGGCCATAAAAACATTGGGGGGAATTTATTAAGATGGCATTTCATATGCCAGTCTTAATATAAAGAAAGTTGGAGTAAGATGCAACACATTTATTAAATGTGTCACATCTTTCGGCCGTTCGTGCGCCACAATCGTTATGCAGCGACCGCGGCCATGCTCCATCCATTCCCCCTACCCATCGGACATAATGTAAAATAAAAGTATAATCTTTTCTCCGCTTCTCTTCTTCCCCCTTGATCCCCTAAGGCTCCCTGCTGCCCATACAATGCACTGACACCGAGCAGCGTCAGGTCCTTTATATGTGACACAGCACTCAACGTCATCAGTGCATTGTATGAGCCGCAGGCTGCGGAGAGAACATGAGGGGACCAGAAGAGGAGTGGTGAGGTGAGCATTCATTTTTTATTTAATTGTCCGATAGAGGGGACGGAGAGGAGCCTGGGAACGTTTTTGCTGCAGATTTTTACTGTAGCGTCTGCATGGGATTTGTTCAAATCTCATTCACTGTGCTGCTACTGTAAATGCTGCGTAATTTCCTTAGGCCTAGTTCACACTAAGATTGTTTGGCCCTGTTTTTGGCACGGAAACCACGCTGGAAACTACGCCAAAAAACTGCAGAAATCGCCTACCATTGATTTCAATGGGAGGTAGAGGAGTTTTTTCCTGCGAGATGAAAAAAAACACTTGCAGGAAAAAGAAGCGTCATGCTCTTTCTTCAGGCGTTTCCATCTCTGACCTCCCATTGACATCACAGCGCTCACGGGCCGCGGGCGAAAAACTCAGCAAAAAAAATGCAGCAAAGAGAGTGCGGCCTCCTGAAGGAATTTTGAGGCAGATTTTTCTGCCTGCAAAAAACTCAGTGTGAACGTACTTTAAGCACTAAGCTCAGGAAAGCCGGCAACGCTCTGGACAGGGATTCTGCTTTTGGAGGGAGCCCCTGACGTCACTGTCCATATATGGACAGTGACGTTAAAGGCTTTGACATGCTGGAATCCCTGGCCAGAGCGTCGGCAATGCTGTTGCCGCGGATTCTGCTTCTAAAGGGAGCCTCTGATGTCACTTTTCATATATAGACAGTGATGTCCGGGGCTTTCAATTATGGAGTCACCTCGAAAAGCGCTCTGGCCGGGTCACTCCAGTCTTGGAAAAGCTCTTGACATCACTGTCCATATATGGACAGTGATGTTAGGAGCTTAAAAACTCAGAATCCAAAGCCAGAGCTATGCTCTGGCTGGGGATTTTGCTCCTGGAGGAGCCCCTGACAACACTGTTCATAAATGGACAGTTAGGTCAGGAGCTTTAAGATGCCGAAATCCTAGGCCAAAACATCGGCATTGCTCTAGCTGGATTTCTCTCCTGGAGGGAGTTTCTAACGTCACCGTCCAATTATGGACAGTGATGTTAGAGGCTTTGAGATGTTGGAATCCAGGACCAGAGTGTTGGCAATGCTCTGGCCAGGGATTCTGCTCCTGGAGGAACACTTGACGTTACTGTCCGTACATGGACACTGATGTTTGGGGCTTTGTCATGCGAGAATTTCAGGCCAGAGCGTCGGTTCATCTCCTGGAAGGATCCCTTGACGTCAATGTCCATGTATCAACAGTGACATGAGGGGCTTTGTAATGCAGTGTCCCGGACCAGAGCATTGGCAAAGCTGTGCCTGTGGACTTGACTTCTAGAGGGAGCCCTTGACGTCACTGTCCATATAAGGATGGTAATGTCAGGGGCCCCACTAGTGCTGGATTCCCTGGCCAGAGTGCTACCGATGCTCTAGGCCGGTGTCTGAATAGTTGAAAGCTTATTTCAGTGGGCTTCTATTTAATATTGGTGTATAAAGACGCCAGTCTAACTAAATTCCACTCATTGGTTTCATGCAACAGCGGGAGGTGGGGTCCTTCTGCTCGACAGATTAACTATAAATTACATCAGGCATTGGCGTAAATTATAGCGGAAATCTATGCCAGATCATATCTGGCGTAGCTTTCAGTTTGTGGAGCCTTGACAGCCCAAGTTGTGTCAAATTTATTAAGAGCCATGCTGATATGTAACCATGCTTCTTACGTATGTTTTAATATTGTGTGATTGAACGTCATATGCTAGACTTGATAAAAAGTTACTATTAAAATACAAACCAGACAGCTCCCTACCAAGTTAGAGTTTGAGAAGCTGAATACTATACTCTCCTGCTACTTTGCTTAAATGGTAAGCAAATAGATTATTTTCTTTCTCTACCTAAAATAGCAGAAAAAACACCTATATTGGAGATGGAAAGGACGGTTAGAGGGGAAAAGGAGGAGGCCGGTGTTTTTAAATTGCATTTTTTTCCTAGGTGTTTTTTTATTCTATTTGCTGATAGTTTTGGCAAAGTAGCTCAAAAGTAGATGTGTTTATAATACGTGATTTTGTAAAGCAATGTAATGGGTCAAAATAAAGACATTATGGGAGACTTATTAAGCATCTTGCATCTTGCGGTAGTTACCTGACAGAAGAAAAGATGCAAATTATGTTGCATGCCTGTTTTGAGTAAAAAATTATTTTTTAGGGAAAATTATGCTGCTTTCGCCTCTTTCCAAACAGGAAGTGGGTCCCAGCGGTAGGGGGTTCTGATGCACGACAGATTCAATATAAACACAACAGAAATTGGTTTCAATTCTAGCGGAAATCTATGCAAGCTTGTATCTGGCATATCTTTGAGTTTGTGGAGCCCTGACAGCTGATGTTGCGGCAAATTTATTAAAAGCCGTGCGCTTCTTAATAAATTTATCGCAACTTACTTCTGCAGGCTTCTGTTTAACAATGGCATATGAAATGTCAGTCCTAATAAATTCCCCCATTGTATTCATGTGACCAGCTTTAGGACTTAAAAGTCGATTATCACAACAAGTGACATTGTTAAGTTGTTAAGGTAGGGTAAATTAATTAACCCTTTCAAGACCAAGGGTCATTGATGCCTCAATGACCAAGCCCCATTTTTTCAAATCTGACATGTGTCACTTTATGTGGTAATAACTCTGGAATGCTTTTGCCTATCAACTGACAACCCAAGTTGCGCCAAATTTATTCAGAACTTTGGGCTTCTTGGAGTATGTTCACATTACATTTTTTCTTTTCATCAGAGGTATACGTCGGGCGAAGTCTCTACGTATACCTCCAATGGAAGGCACTGACATATCTCACTGTATAGGCATGCAGTGGGATATGTCACCCGAACTACCCGGACGCAGCGCTAATGTAAGCACTAGGCTCAGGAAAGCCCTTGATGTTAGCAACGCTCTGGCTGGGGATTCTGCTCCTAGGGTAGCCCCTGACAAAACTGTCCATAAATGTACAGTGACGTCAGGAGCTTTAAGATGCCAAAATCCTAGGCCAGAACACCGGCATTGCTCTGGCTGGGGATTCCACTCCTGGAGGGAGCCCCCGACGTCACTGTCCATACATGGACAGTGACATTAAAGGCTTTAAGATACTCTAATCCCCGGCCAGAGCCTCGGCAATGCTGTGACCGGGAAATCTGCTTCTAGAGGGAGCCTCTAATGTCACTTTCCAAATATGGACAGTGATGTCAGGGGTTTTCAACTATGGAGTCCCCAGCCAGAGCATCGAAAGCGCTATGGCCGGGGACTCCTGTCTTTGGAAAACCCTCTACGTCACTGTCCATATATGGACACTGTTGTTAAGAGCTTAAAAATTCAGGATCCACAGGCAGAGCTTTGGCAGCGCTCTGGCTGGGAATTCCGCTCATTGAGGAGCCCCTGACAACACTATTCATAAATGGACTGTGAGTTCAGGAGCTTTAAGATGGCGAAATCCTAGGCCAAAATGTCGGCATTGCTCTAGCTGGGGATTCCGCTCCTGGAGGGAGTTTCTGACGTCACCGTCCGAATATGGACAGTGACATTAGAGGCTTCGAGATGTTGTAATCCCCAACGAGAGTGTTGGCAATTCTCTGGCTAGGGATTCTGCTCCTGGAGGAACCCTTGATGTTACTGTCCGTACATGGACAGTGACATTAGGGGCTTTGTAAAGCGAGAATTTCAGGCTAGACCGTCGGCAACGCTCTGGCCAGTGGTTCCTCTCCTGGAAGGAGCCCTTGACATCAATGTCCAGATATGGACAGTGATGTTAGGGGCTTTGAGATGCTGGAATTCCCGGCCAAAGCGTCCGGAACATTCTAGCCGGGGATTCTGCTGCTGTAGGATCCCCAGACATTACTGTTCATGTATCGACAGTGACGTGAGGGGCTTTGTAATGCGAGTGTCCCTGACCAGAGCATTGGCAAAGCTGTGCCTGGGGACTCGGCTTCTAGAAGGAGCCCCTGACGTCACTGTCAATATAAGGACGGTAACGTCAGGGGCCCCACTAGTACTGGATTCCCTGGCCATAGTGCCACCGATGCTCTAGGCACTGACTAGTTGACTGCTTATTACAGTGGGCTTCTGTCTAATATTGGCGTATAAAAACGCCAGTCTTACTAAATTCCACCCATTGGTTTTATGGAACAGTGGGAGGTGGGGTCCTACTGCTCGATAGATTTACTATAAGTTACACCAGGTATTGGCGTAAATTATAGCGGAAATCTATAACAGATCG
This sequence comes from Rhinoderma darwinii, assembly GCF_050947455.1. Taxonomy (NCBI): domain Eukaryota; kingdom Metazoa; phylum Chordata; class Amphibia; order Anura; family Rhinodermatidae; genus Rhinoderma; species Rhinoderma darwinii. The sequence goes on along the minus strand of NW_027464291.1, from coordinate 84,858 downwards.
TATCTAGCGTAGTTTTCAGTTCGTGGAGCCTTATCAGCCCAAGTTGTCTCAAATTTATTTAGCGCCATGCGCTTCTTGATAAATTTGTCACAACTTACTCCTACAGGCTTCTGTTTAAAACTGTCATATGAAATGCCAGTTTTAATAAATTCCCCTATTTGTTTTAATGTAACATGCTTTAGGACTTAAAAGTAAATTATCACAACAAGTGACTTTGTCAATTGTTATGGTAGTAGTCAGATATGATCTTTAATAAATTGAAACAATTTCTTAATGCTTTAAAAACAAGGTTTGACATCGATAAGTTCTTCCCATGTGTATCTAATGCTGATATGTAACCATGCTCCTTACTTATGTTTTAATATTGTGTGATTGAACTTGATATGCTTGACTGATGGTACTGTATGATCAGAAGTAGTAGCTAGATGTTTAAGTATCAGATTTAGATGAGTTTTAGTAATGATACGTAGTTCAACAGATAGAGAGGTCCTATAGGGGAGTACCAAGTCAATGTGAGCTTGAAACTCTGAACAAAAAAATACCAGGTCATGCAGATAAAAAGTAAATTTAGATAAAATGTTACTATTAAAATACAAACCACACAGCTCCCCAAGGTAGAATTTGAGAAACGGCATACTATACCCTCCTGCTACTTTGCTTAAATGGTAACCAAATTGATTCTTTTTTGTTTTTTTCTACCTAAAATGGCAGAAAACACACCTATTTTGGAGATGGAAAGGACGGCTAGAGGGGAAATGGAGGAGGCCGGTGTTTTTTAATTACATTTTTTTCCTAGGTGTCTTTTATTCCATTTGCTAAAAATTAAGGCAAAGTAACCCCAAAAGTAAATGTTTTTATAATACATGATTTTGTTAAGCATTGTAATAGGACATTTTGGCACACGTCTGTTTTGAGTAAAAATTTTGGCTTTTTAAAACTTTATGCTGTTTTCGCAGCTTTTAAAATAGTAAGTCGGGCTCAGCGGGAGAGGGGATCTCCTGCATGACAGATTTAATATAATTTACGCCAGCGTGAATTATAGCGAAAATCTATGCTAGCTCGTAGATTTCAGTCTGTGGAGCTCTGAAAGCCCAAGTTGCATCAAATTTCTGCAGAGCCGTGAGCTTCTTGGGATCTGTTCAAATCATGTTTTTCCTTTTCGTCTGAGATATACGTCGGGAGGAGTCCCGACGTATACCTCCAACATATGGCACTGACATACCCTACTGCATAGGCATATATGGACTGTGATGTTAGGGGCTTGGCAAAGCCCTTGATGTCACTGTAAATATATGAACTGGGATGTTAGGAGTTTAAAAACCCAGAAACCTACGCCAGAGTGTCGGCAACGCTGTGGCCGGGAATTCAAATTCTAGAGGGACACACTGTCCATATATGGAGAGTGATATCAAAGGCTTTAAACTTTTGACTCCCTGGCCAGAGCATTGCAAGCGCTCTGGCCGGGAACTTCTCTCTTTTGAAAGCCCTCGACGTCACTGTCCATAACTGGACAGTGATGTTAGGAGCTTAAAAACCCATGAATCCACGGCCAGAATGTCGGCAACTCTCTAGCCAGTCATTGTTCTCCTGGAAGGAGCCACTGACGTCACTGTCCATATATGGACAGTGACGTTAGGGGATTTGAGATGCTGGAATACCCGGCTAAAGTGTCGGGAACGCCCTAGCCGGGAATTCTGCTGCTAAAGGAACCCCTGACATTACTGTCCATGTATCGACAGTGGAGTTAGGGGTTTGTCATGCGAGAGTCGCAGACCAGAGCGTTGGTAAAACTGTGGCCGGGATCCTGCTTCTAGAAGGAGCCTCTAGTGTCACTCTCCATATAAGGACGGTAACGGCAGGGGCCTCTCTAGTACTGGAATCCCAGGCCAGAGTGCTACCGATGCTCTAGGCTTGGGATCTAAATGTCTGAATGCCCTTGACATCAACCTATTTCAGCGGGCTACTGTTTAATATTAGCGTATAAAAAAGCTGGTCTTACTAAATTCCACCTATTGGTTTCATGTAACAGCAGGAGGTAAGGTTCTGCTGCTCGACAGATTTACTATAAATTACACCAAGAATTGGAGTAAATTATACCGGAAATCTATGCCAGATTGTATCTGGCATAGCTTTCAGTTTGTGGAGCCTTGATATCCCAAGTTGTGTCAAATTTATTTAGAGCCGTGCACTTCTTTTTAAACTTATCACATCTTACTACTGCAGGCTTTTGTTTAACACTTGCATATGAAATGTCTGGTTTAATAAATTCCCCTATTTGTTTTAATGTAACATTCTTTAGGACATAAAAGTGAGATATCACAACAACTGACTGTCACTTGTTATGGTAGTAGTCGGATATGATCTTTAATAAATTGAAACAATTTTTTAAAGCTTTAAAAACAAGGTTTGACAACAATAAGTTCTTCCCATGTGTATCTAATGCTGATATGTAACCATGCTCCTTACTTATGTTTTAATATTGTGTGATTGAATTTGATATGCTTGACTGATGGTACTTGTATGATCAGAAGTAGTAGCTAGATGTTTAAGTATCAGATTTAGATTAGTTTTATTAATGATACCTAGTTCAACAGATAGAGAGGTCCTATAGGGGAGTACCAAGTCAATGTGAGCTTGAAACTCTTAACAATAAAATACCAGGTCATGCAGATAAAAAGTAAATTTAGATAAAATGTTACTATTAAAATACAAATCAGACAGCTCCCCAAGGTAGAATTTGAGAAACGGCATACTATACCCTTCTGCTACTTTGCTTAAATGGTAAGCAAATTGTTTCTTTTTTGTTTTTTTCTACCTAAAATGGCAGAAAACACACCTATTTTGGAGATGGAAAGGACGGCTAGAGGGGAAATGGAGGAGGCCGGTGTTTTTTAATTACATTTTTTCTAGGTGTCTTTTATTCCATTTGCTAACAATTTAGGCAAAGTAGCCCCAAAAGTAAATGTTTTTATAATACATGATTTTTTAAGCATTGTAATAGGACATTTTGGCACACATTTGTTTTGAGTAAAAAATTTTGCTTTTTAAAACTTTATGCTGTTTTCGCACCTTTTAAAATAGTAAGTCGGACACAGCGGTAGAGGGGATCTCCTGCATGACAGATTTAATATAATTTACGCCAGCGTGAATTATAGCGAAAATCTATGCTAGCTCGTAGATTTCAGTCTGTGGAGCTCTGAAAGCCCAAGTTGCACCAAATTTATTCAGAGCCGTGAGCTTCTTGGGATCTGCTCATATCACGTGTTTTTCTTTTAGTCTGAGATATACATCGTGAGGAGTCCTGACATATACCTCCAACATATGGCACTGACGTACCCTACTGTATAGGCATATATGGACAGTGACGTTAGGGGCTTGGCAAAGCCCTTGATGTCACTGTAAATATATGAACTGGGATGTTAGGAGTTTAAAAACCCAGAAACCTACGCCAGAGTGTCGGCAACGCTGTGGCTGGGGATTCAAATTCTAGAGGGACTCACTGTCCATATATGGACAGTGATATCAAAGGCTTTAAACTTTTGAGTCCCTGGCCAGAGCATCGCAAGCGCTCTGGCCGGGAACTTCTGTCTTTGGAAAGCTCTCAACGTCACTGTCCATATCTGGACAGTGATGTTAGGAGCTTAAAAGCCCATGAGTCCACGGCCAGAGTGTCGGCAGTGATCTGGCTAGTGATTGCTCTCCTGGAAAGAGCCCCTGACGTCACCGTCCATATCTGGACAGTGATGTAAGGAGCTTAAAAACTCAGGAATCCACGGCCAGAATGTAGGCAACGCTCTGGCCAGTGATTGCTCTCCTGGAAGGAGCCACTGACGTCACTGTCCATATAGGGACAGTGACGTTAGGGGCTTTGAGATGCTGGAATACCCGGCTAAAGTGTCGGGAACGCCCTAGCCGGGAATTCTGCTTCTATAGGAACCCCTGACATTACTGTCCTTGTATCGACAGTAGCGTTAGGGGTTTGTCATGCGAGTGTCGCAGACCAGAGCGTTGGTAAAACTGTGGCCGGGATCCCGCTTCTAGAAGGAACCTATAGTGTCACTCTCCATATAAGGACGGTAATGGCAGGGGCCCCTCTAGTACTGGAATCCCAGGCCAGAGTGCTACCGATGCTCTAGGCTTGGGATCTAAATGTCTGAATGCCCTTGACATCAACCTATTTCAGCGGGCTACTGTTTAATATTAGCGTATAAAAAAGCTAGTCTTACTAAATTCCACCTATTGGTTTCATGTAACAGCGGGAGGTAGGGTTCTGCTGCTCGACAGATTTACTATAAATTACGCCAAGAATTGGAGTAAATTATACCGGAAATCTATGCCAAATTGTATCTGGCATAGCTTTCAGTTTGTGGAGCCTTACATAGTTACATAGTTACATAGTTAGTACGGCTGAAAAAAGACACATGTCCATCAAGTTCAACCAAGGGAAGGGAAAAGGGAAGGAAAAATTTCTACACATAGGAGCTAATATTTTTTTGTTCTAGGAAATTATCTAACCCTTTTTTAAAGCCATATACTGTGCCTGCTGTGACCAGCTCCTGCGGTAGACTATTCCATAGATTCACAGTTCTCAATGTAAAGACGCCTTGTCGCCTCTGCAGCTTGAACCTTTTTTTCTCCAGATGGAGGGAGTGCCCCCTTGTTTTTTGAGGGGGTATTACAAGGAATAGGATTTCACCATATTTTTTGTATGCGCCATTAATATATTTATATAAGTTAATCATGTCCCCCCTTAGTCGTCTTTTGTCAAGGCTAAATAGGTTTAATTCTTTCAATCTTTCCTCATAACTTAAATTCTCCATGCCCCTAATTAGCTTCGTTGCTCTTCTTTGTATTTTTTTCAACTCCAGGGCATCCTTTCTATGAACTGGAGCCCAGAACTGGACTGCATATTCTAGATGAGGCCTCACTAATGCTTTGTAAAGTGGTAATATTACATCCCTGTCCCGCGAGTCCATGCCTCTTTTAATACACCACAATATCCTGCTGGCCTTTGAAGCAGCTGATTGACACTGCATGCTGTTATTGAGTTTATGATTTACAAGTACACCCAGATCCTTCTCAACAAGTGAATCCGCCAGTGTAGCGCCCCCTAGGACATATGATGCATGCAGGTTGTTGGTACCCAGATGCATAACTTTACATTTATCTACATTAAACTTCATTTGCCAAGTGGACGCCCAAACACTTAGTTTGTTTAAATCTGCCTGCAATTCACAAACATCTTCCATAGTCTGAACTATATTACATAGCTTGGTGTCATCTGCAAAAATGGAAATAGTGCTATTAATCCCATCCTCTATATCATTAATAAATAAGTTGAATAATAGTGGTCCCAGCACTGAACCCTGGGGTACACCACTTATAACCGGTGACCATTCAGAGAAGGAATCATTGACCACAACTCTCTGGATACGGTCCTTGAGCCAATTCTCAATCCAATTACAAACTATATTTTCTAAACCTATAGTCCTTAATTTACCCATTAGGCGTCTATGGGGGACAGTGTCAAATGCCTTTGCAAAGTCCAAAAACACTATATCCACAGCGGCCCCTCTGTCTAGACTTCTGCTCACCTCTTCATAAAAACAGATTAGGTTAGTTTGACAACTTCTGTCCTTAGTAAAACCGTGCTGGCTGTCACTTATAATGCTATTTATTGTCACATAATCCTGTATATAGTCCCTCAATAGCCCCTCAAACATTTTCCCCACGATGGGTGTTAAGCTTACTGGTCTATAATTACCCGGGGAAGACCTAGAGCCCTTTTTGAAAATAGGCACCACATTTGCCCTGCGCCAGTCCCTTGGCACTATACCAGTCACTAGAGATTCTCTGAATATTATGAAAAGGGGGACAGAAATAACTGAACTAAGCTCTTTAAGAACTCTAGGGTGTAACCCATCTGGTCCCGGGGCCTTGTGCACATTTATTTTATTTAATTTAGCTTGGACCATCTCTACATTCATCCAATTCAGTATATCAACTGATATATTAACAGCACTGGCACCGGCTACATCAGCTGCTCCTTCTTCAGTTGTATATACAGAGCTAAAGAACCCATTTAGTAACTCTGCCTTCTCTTGATCCCCTGTGATCAACTCCCCATTACCACTATCTAGGGGTCCTACATGTTCAGACCTGGGCTTTTTTGCATTTATATGCTTGAAGAATTTTTTAGGATTTGTTTTACTATCCTTGGCCACCTGCCTTTCATTTTGTATTTTTGCTAATTTTATTACATTTTTACAGATTTTATTAAGCTCTTTATATTTTACAAAGGCTGCAGATGTACCCTCAGATTTGTATTTTTTAAATGCCCTTTTTTTGTCATGTATTGCCCCTTTCACAGAAGGTGTAAGCCATGTGGGGTTTAATTTGAGTCATTTATACTTGTTACCTATAGGAATACATTTTGCACTATATTAACTCAAAGTAGATTTGAAAATCTCCCATTTATCATTTGTTCCATTATTTGACATTAGTTCTTCCCAGTCTATATCCTGAATTGCCGCCCTCATCCTGGGGAAATTGGCTTTCTTAAAATTAAATGTTTTTGCCCTCCCAGCCTGCGTTTGTTTTTTACAGTATAGGTAAAATGTAACTATATTATGATCACTGTTACCGAGGTTTTCACGAACATTGACATTCCCAACAAGCTCTGCATTATTAGAAATGACCAGATCCAACAGAGCTTCACCTCTAGTCGGGTCTTCCACAAACTGGCCCATAAAATTTTCCTGCAACAGGTTGAGGAAATGTCTCCCCTTTGCAGTTGAAGCCGAACCATGACACCAATTAATATCCCGGAAATTAAAATCTCCCATTATCACTACAGTACCCGCCTGTGCAGCCCGCTCCATCTGTTTATATATCTGACCTTCCATCTCCTCAGTTATATTGGGGGGTCTATAGATTACACCAAAAGTAATTTTTTCAGTGTTTACCTCCCTTTCTAATTCCACCCACAAGGTTTCAACCTCCTCACAGTATTCACCCACTATTGTCTCTTTCACACTCGCCTTCATATCACTTCTCACATACAGACATACACCACCACCTTTCCTATTTGTCCTGTCTTTCCGAAAAAGTGTAAAACCCTGTCGATTTACAGCCCAGTCATGTGAAGAGTCCAGCCATGTTTCAGCAACACCAACTATATCTATATTTTCTTCCTTGATATCCCAAGTTGTGTCAAATTTATTTAGAGCAGTGCACTTCTTTTTAAACTTATCACAACTTACAACTGCAGGCTTCTGTTTAACACTTGCATATGAAATGTCTGGTTTAATAAATTCCCCTATTTGTTTTAATGTAACATTCTTTAGGACATAAAAGTGAGATATCACAACAACTGACTTTGTCAATTGTTATGGTAGTAGTCGGATATGATCTTTAATAAATTGAAACAATTTTTTAAAGATTTAAAAACAAGGTTTGACAACGATAAGTTCTTCCCATGTGTATCTAATGCTGATATGTAACCATGCTCCTTACTTATGTTTTAATATTGTGTGATTGAATTTGATATGCTTGACTGATGGTACTTGTATGATCAGAAGTAGTAGCTAGATGTTTAAGTATCAGATTTAGATTAGTTTTATTAATGATACCTAGTTCAACAGATAGAGAGGTCCTATAGGGGAGTACCAAGTCAATGTGAGCTTGAAACTCTGAACAAAAAAATACCAGGTCATGCAGATAAAAAGTAAATTTAGATAAAATGTTACTATTAAAATACAAACCACACAGCTCCCCAAGGTAGAATTTGAGAAACGGCATACTATACCCTTCTGATACTTTGCTTAAATGGTAAGCAAATTGTTTATTTTTTGTTTTTTTCTACCTAAAATGGCAGAAAACACACCTATTTTGGAGATGGAAAGGATGGCTAGAGGGGAAATGGAGGAGGCCGGTGTTTTTTAATTACATTTTTTCTAGGTGTCTTTTATTCCATTTGCTAACAATTTAGGCAAAGTAGCCCCAAAAGTAAATGTTTTTATAATACATGATTTTTTAAGCATTGTAATGGGACATTTTGGCACACGTCTGTTTTGAGTAAAAAATTTTGCTTTTTAAAACTTTATGCTGTTTTCGCACCTTTTAAAATAGTAAGTCGGACCCAGCGGTAGAGGGGATCTCCTGCATGACAGATTTAATATAATTTACGCCAGCGTGAATTATAGCAAAAATCTATGCTAGCTCGTAGATTTCAGTCTGTGGAGCTCTGAAAGCCCAAGTTGCACCAAATTTATTCAGAGCCGTGAGCTTCTTGGGATCTGCTCATATCACGTGTTTTTCTTTTCGTCTGAGATATACATCGTGAGGAGCCCTGACATATATCTCCAACATATGGCACTGACGTACCCTACTGTATAGGCATATATGGACAGTGACGTTAGGGGCTTGGCAAAGCCCTTGATGTCACTGTAAATATATGAACTGGGATGTTAGGAGTTTAAAAACCCAGAAACCTACGCCAGAGTGTCGGCAACGCTGTGGCTGGGGATTCAAATTCTAGAGGGACTCACTGTCCATATATGGACAGTGATATCAAAGGCTTTAAACTTTTGAGTCCCTGGCCAGAGCATCGCAAGCGCTCTGGCCGGGAACTTCTGTCTTTGGAAAGCTCTCAACGTCACTGTCCATATCTGGACAGTGATGTTAGGAGCTTAAAAGCCCATGAGTCCACGGCCAGAGTGTCGGCAGTGATCTGGCTAGTGATTGCTCTCCTGGAAAGAGCCCCTGACGTCACTGTCCATATCTGGACAGTGATGTAAGGAGCTGAAAAACTCAGGAATCCACGGCCAGAATGTAGGCATCGCTCTGGCCAGTGATTGCTCTTCTGGAAGGAGCCACTGACGTCACTGTCCATATAGGGACAGTGACGTTAGGGGATTTGAGATGCTGGAATACCCGGCTAAAGTGTCGGGAACGCCCTAGCCGGGAATTCTGCTGCTAAAGGAACCCCTGACATTACTGTCCATGTATCGACAGTAGCGTTAGGGGTTTGTCATGTGAGTGTCGCAGACCAGAGCGTTGGTAAAACTGTGGCCGGGATCCCGCTTCTAGAAGGAACCTATAGTGTCACTCTCCATATAAGGACGGTAATGGCAGGGGCCCCTCTAGTACTGGAATCCCAGGCCAGAGTGCTACCGATGCTCTAGGCTTGGGATCTAAATGTCTGAATGCCCTTGACATCAACCTATTTCAGCGGGCTACTGTTTAATATTAGCGTATAAAAAAGCTAGTCTTACTAAATTCCACCTATTGGTTTCATGTAACAGCGGGAGGTAGGGTTCTGCTGCTCGACAGATTTACTATAAATTACGCCAAGGATCGGAGTAAATTATACCAGAAATCTATGCCAGATTGTCTCTGGCATAGCTTTCAGTTTGTGGAGCCTTCATATCCCAAGTTGTGTCAAATTTATTTAGAGCCGTGCACTTCTTTTTAAACCTATCACAACTTACGACTGCAAGCTTCTGTTTAACACTTGCATATGAAATGTCTGTTTTAATAAATTCCCCTATTTGTTTTAATGTAACATTCTTTAGGACATAAAAGTGAGATATCTGTAATGACCGGGGGGTAGGGAAACGGACAAGTGAGCCCTAATCTACCCGCCACTCTGTCCCTGCCTACTTGCAACGACCCGCCCTAGGCGACGGGGTACAACTGGGCGGCGGTCCCTGCACTCAGTAAGTGCACGACAAACACGACAAACATACAAGGGAATACAAGCAAGGGAAAGGGGCAGTTGCCCACGGCAACACCGTGAGCAACCAGAGTGGTGAACGAGCCGAGTCAAGCCAGGAGTGTGCGAGGTACCAAACGAAGAGCAGAAGAGTAGTCAGTAAGCCAGGGTCTGTATGGAGCAGGAACAAAATAGAAGGAGCTGTAGCTGGGCCAGGAAACCACACGAAAAAGAATAACAAGCAAGGAGGAACAGGAAATGCAGGTATAAATAGACAGAGGGCGGGAGCTAGCTGAGTCTGGCCAGGCTGCGATAGGCTCTCCCACTCCTAAGCCTGCCAGCCTGAGTGGTGGAAGCTGGAGTCAGTCTCAGGGATGTAGATTCAGGTGCTGACTGATTAATTAAGGGAGTTAACCCCGAAGCTGTGCCTGGCAGATCCTTTACAGTACCCCCCCTTTTATGAGGGGCCACCGGACCCTTTCTAAGTGGACCTGGCTTACTGGGGAAACGCAGGTAGAACCTCCTGACCAATACCCCAGCGTGAACATCCCGGGCGGGTACCCAAGTCCTCTCCTCGGGCCCGTAACCTCTCCAATGGACCAGGTACTGGAGGGAGCCTTGGACCATCTTGCTGTCCACAATCCTGGCCACCTCGAATTCCACCCCCTCAGGGGTGAGGACGGGAACAGGAGGTCTCCTCGAGGGAGCCAAGGACGGGGAGCAGCGTTTAAGGAGGGAGGCATGAAACACGTCGTGTATACGAAAAGACGGGGTAACTCCAGCCGGAAGGAGACAGGATTGAGGACCTCAATGACCTTATACGGCCCAATAAACCGGGGAGCAAATTTCTTGGACGGAACCTTGAGACGCAAGTTCCTAGACGACAACCACACCAGATCCCCGACCATAAACAGGGGGTTAGCAGAACGTTTTCTATCAGCCTGAGTTTTTTGTACGCTCTGGGACGCCTCTAGGTTCTTCTGAACCTGGGCCCAGACTGTGCACAGTTCCCGATGAACGACCTCTACCTCGGGATTGTTGGAACTACCAGGTGAAACGGAGGAGAACCGTGGATTAAACCCAAAATTATAGAAAAAGGGAGAGACCCCTGACGAGTTACTGACCCGGTTATTAAGGGAAAATTCGGCGAGGGGAATGAATGAGACCCAATCATATTGACAGTCAGAGACAAAACACCTTAAGTATTGTTCTAGAGATTGATTAGTCCTCTCCGTTTGACCATTGGTTTCAGGATGGAAGGCAGAGGAGAAGGACAGATCAATCCCCAACTTCATACAGAAGGCTCTCCAAAACAATGAAACAAATTGTACCCCTCTGTCCGAAACAATATTGACAGGGACCCCATGGAGACGCAGGATGTGTTTGACAAACAAGGTAGCCAACGTCTTGGCGTTGGGTAGTTTCTTGAGGGGCACAAAGTGGCACATCTTACTGAAGCGGTCTACCACCACCCACACCACCGACTTGCCTTGGGATGGAGGCAAATCGGTGATAAAATCCATGGAGATATGTGTCCAAGGTCTCTGGGGAATGGGCAACGAACGCAGTAAGCCCGCTGGTCGGGACCTGGGAGTCTTGGACCTAGCACAAACCTCACAAGCGGCGACGTAGGCCTTAACGTCTTTAGGCAACCCAGGCCACCAATAATTTCTGGTAATGAGGTGTTTGGTACCCAGGATGCCTGGATGACCAGATAGTGCGGAGTCATAATTTTCCCTAAGTACCCTTAGCCGGAATTGCAGGGGAACAAACAGCTTGTTCTCAGGAAGGTTCCCGGGAGCTGAACCTTGATCAACAGCAATTTCAGAGACTAAATCAGAATCGATCGCGGAAATGATTATACCTGGAGGCAAAATACAAGCAGGATCTTCCTCCGAAGGAGGGCTGGCCATGAAGCTACGCGACAGTGCATCAGCCTTAATATTTTTAGACCCAGCCCTATAGGTAACCAAAAAATTGAATCTGGTAAAAAATAACGCCCATCGAGCTTGTCTCGGGTTTAGCCTCCGGGCAGATTCTAGGAAAACCAGATTCTTGTGGTCGGTAAGGACCGTTACCTGGTGTCTAGCCCCCTCCAGGAAGTGGCGCCACTCTTCAAATGCCCATTTAATGGCTAAGAGTTCGCGGTTGCCAATATCATAGTTACTCTCAGTTGGCGAAAACTTCCTGGAGAAGTAGGCACAGGGGCGGAGATGGGTGAGGGACCTGGTACCCTGGGACAAGACAGCCCCCACTCCCACCTCAGATGCGTCAACTTCCACGATAAATGGCTCCATTTGGTTGGGCTGAACCAGCACCGGGGCCGAGATAAAGTACTTCTTAAGGACCTCAAAAGCCTGGACAGCCTCAGGAGGCCAGTGGAGGAGATCAGCACCTTTGCGAGTGAGGTCCGTAAGAGGCTTAGCGATGACCGAGAAGTTAGCAATAAATCTCCTGTAATAATTAGCGAACCCCAAAAAACACTGTAACGCCTTCAGGGAGGCAGGTTGGACCCATTCCGCCACAGCCTGAACCTTGGCGGGGTCCATGCGGAATTCATGAGGAGTGAGGATTTGACCCAAAAATGGTATCTCCTGTACCCCAAACACACATTTTTCGGTTTTGGCAAACAGTTTGTTTTCCCGAAGGACCTGGATTACCTTCCTGACATGCTCAATGTGGGAGGACCAGTCCTTGGAAAACACCAGTATGTCATCAAGGTACACTACAAGAAATATCCCCAGGTAATTTCTCAAAATCTCATTTATGAAATTCTGGAAGACCGCAGGGGCATTACACAACCCAAAGGGCATGACGAGGTATTCGAAATGGCCTTCGGGCATGTTAAACGCAGTCTTCCACTCATCCCCCTCTTTGATGCGAATAAGGTTATACGCCCCCCGTAGATCCAATTTAGAGAACCATTGGGCCCCCTGAACCTGATTAAAGAGATCAGGAATCAAAGGAAGGGGATACTGGTTCCTTACCGTGACCTTATTCAGGCTACGGTAGTCAATGCATGGCCTAAGACCACCATCCTTCTTCCCCACGAAGAAGAAGCCAGCACCTACCGGAGAAGAAGAGGGACGAATGTAACCCTTGGCCAGGGATTCCTGGATATACTCTCTCATGGCTTCACGTTCGGGACAAGAAAGATTAAATATCCTACCCTTAGGAAGCTTTGCTCCTGGTACCAATTCGATAGCGCAATCGTATTCTCTATGAGGAGGTAACACTTCGGAGGCCTCCCTAGAGAAAACATCAGCGAAGTCCTGAACAAACTCGGGTAGCGTATTCGCCTCCTCAGGGGGAGAAATAGAATTAACAGAAAAACATGACGTACAACATTCATTACCCCATTTGGTTAGCTCCCCAGTATTCCAGTCAAACGTGGGATTATGCAACTGCAACCAGGGAAGGCCTAGAACCAAATCGTACGATAATCCCTGCATCAACAGTACAGAGCATTGCTCCAAATGCATGGAGCCAACAAGGAGTTCAAAAACAGGGGTATGCTGTGTAAAATAACCATTAGCAAGAGGAGTGGTGTCGATACCCACTACCGGGACAAGTTTAGGCAAATCAATCAGAGGCATAGCAAGAGACATAGCAAATTCCACAGACATAATATTAGTAGAGGACCCTGAATCCACGAAGGCACTGCCGGTAGCAGACCTACCACCAAAACAGACCTGAAAGGGAAGCAAGATCTTAGTACGTTTCCTATTTACTGGAAATACCTGTGCGCCCAAGTGACCTCCCCGATGATCACTTAGGCGCGGAAGTTCTCTGGCTGCATTCTTACGCTTAGGACAGTTGTTCACTTGATGCTTGTCATCCCCACAGTAGAAGCAGAGACCATTCTTCCTGCGGAATTCTCTACGTTGTTGGGGGGACACGGAGGCCCCGGGTTGCATAGGTATCTCTGAGTCTTTCCTGGAGGAACGAAGCAACGGAACTTCGGGAGGCATCATGGGGGAGTCGGAGGAGAAAACACATAAACGTTCATGTTGTCGTTCCCTGAGACGTCGGTCAAGTCGTACCGCTAAAGCCATAGCCTGGTCTAGGGAGTCAGAAGAGGGATAGCTAACTAGCAGGTCTTTCAGGGCATTCGACAGACCCAACCTAAACTGGCACCTTAAGGCAGGGTCATTACACCGAGAAGCTACGCACCACTTCCTAAAGTCAGAACAATACTCCTCAACAGGTCTCTTACCCTGACATAAGGTCACCAGCTGACTCTCGGCAAAGGCAGTCCTGTCAGTCTCGTCATAAATAAGTCAGAGAGCAGAAAAGAAACAATCAATGGAGGAAAGTTCAGGGGCGTCAGGAGCCAAGGAGAAGGCCCACTCTTGGGGCCCTTCCTGGAGCCGGGACATAATTATACCCACCCGCTGGCTCTCAGAACCTGAGGAATGAGGCTTTAAACGAAAGTAAAGCCTACAACTCTCCCGAAAGGAGAGAAAAGCCCTCCGGTCCCCTGAGAACCGGTCGGGCAACTTGAGGTGGGGTTCAAGAGGTGCGGTGAGGGGAACTACCAAGGTAGCATCAGGCTGGTTGACCCTCTGAGCCAGGGCCTGGACCTGTAGGGAGAGACCCTGCATTTGCTGAGCCAGGGTCTCACGGGGGTCCATAGTGGTGTCAGGGACCAGGCTAGACTAGGTATGGGCTTGTTATTATGTAATGACCGGGGGGTAGGGAAACGGACAAGTGAGCCCTAATCTACCCGCCACTCTGTCCCTGCCTACTTGCAACGACCCGCCCTAGGCGACGGGGTACAACTGGGCGGCGGTCCCTGCACTCAGTAAGTGCACGACAAACACGACAAACATACAAGGGAATACAAGCAAGGGAAAGGGGCAGTTGCCCACGGCAACACCGTGAGCAACCAGAGTGGTGAACGAGCCGAGTCAAGCCAGGAGTGTGCGAGGTACCAAACGAAGAGCAGAAGAGTAGTCAGTAAGCCAGGGTCTGTATGGAGCAGGAACAAAATAGAAGGAGCTGTAGCTGGGCCAGGAAACCACACGAAAAAGAATAACAAGCAAGGAGGAACAGGAAATGCAGGTATAAATAGACAGAGGGCGGGAGCTAGCTGAGTCTGGCCAGGCTGCGATAGGCTCTCCCACTCCTAAGCCTGCCAGCCTGAGTGGTGGAAGCTGGAGTCAGTCTCAGGGATGTAGATTCAGGTGCTGACTGATTAATTAAGGGAGTTAACCCCGTAGCTGTGCCTGGCAGATCCTTTACAATATCAAAACAACTGACTTTGTCAATTATAAAAAACTGAGAGGAAAAGAAGTCATATCGCCACAAAATAGGATATAAAAATAGCAAGATTTTATTAGGACATACAATACAAAAATATTACAGATAAAATTCAAAGATGGATCCGAATAAAAGAAGGGAAGAGCAGTGCGGTGGTTTCAAAGATATTGAAGATTGGGATATAAAGCCCACTATGGATACGCAGCATCTGGTACAAAAACACTTCCTAGTGTGAATCACACGTGACAGCGTCTAGCTAATATATTATCTGCACATATAATAGACTAGTAATGACGAGCAGCGGAATTTAGGGATTGATCATAACACCAAGTCGGTACAAATAGCCCTAATGCTTGTAACATTACTAGTAGATAGTGTTTAGGTGTCTATATTTGATTTGCACTTGGCAGAGGTAGGTGAAAAAGATCTGAACCAAGGAGTAGTCACTACCCCCTGAGGAAGCCATTGGCGAAACGCGCGTCGGGGAGCAACATCTTTCAGGCTGCAGTGCGGGACTCCACTACATTCATCTTTATGGGTAAGCCCACTACCATATTTTCCACACTTGACTTAATGTGATTTCACACGGACCAAATACACTGGACTGCGTCTCTGATAGTTCTATTCTTACTTTGGCACCTTGGTTCAGATCTTTTTCACCTACCTCTGCCAAGTGCAAATCAAATATAGACACCTAAACACTATCTACTAGTAATGTTACAAGCATTAGGGCTATTTGTACCGACTTGGTGTTATGATCAATCCCTAAATTCCGCTGCTCGTCATTACTAGTCTATTATATGTGCAGATAATATATTAGCTAGACGCTGTCACGTGTGATTCACACTAGGAAGTGTTTTTGTACCAGATTCTGCGTATCCATAGTGGGCTTTATATCCCAATCTTCAATATCTTTGAAACCACCGCACTGCTCTTCCCTTCTTTTATTCGGATCCATCTTTGAATTTTATCTGTAATATTTTTGTATTGTATGTCCTAATAAAATCTTGCTATTTTTATATCCTATTTTGTGGCGATATGACTTCTTTTCCTCTCAGTTTTTTATGATTATATGAAGTTTTGCTGTGTTACTTACATTTAGCGGGGCGCACTGGATACTTGTTTGTGGCGCCTAACTCTTTACCTAACCTGGTAAGTCCTTATATTGAAATTGACTTTGTCAATTGTTATGGTAGTAGTCGGATATGATCTTTAATAAATTGAAACAATTTTTTAAAGATTTAAAAACAAGGTTTGACAACAATAAGTTCTTCCCATGTGTATCTAATGCTGATATGTAACCATGCTCCTTACTTATGTTTTAATATTGTGTGATTGAATTTGATATGCTTGACTGATGGTACTTGTATGATCAGAAGTAGTAGCTAGATGTTTAAGTATCAGATTTAGATTAGTTTTATTAATGATACCTAGTTCAACAGATAGAGAGGTCCTATAGGGGAGTACCAAGTCAATGTGAGCTTGAAACTCTGAACAAAAAAATACCAGGTCATGCAGATAAAAAGTAAATTTAGATAAAATGTTACTATTAAAATACAAACCACACAGCTCCCCAAGGTAGAATTTGAGAAACGGCATACTATACCCTTCTGCTACTTTGCTTAAATGGTAAGCAAATTGTTTATTTTTTGTTTTTTTCTACCTAAAATGGCAGAAAACACACCTATTTTGGAGATGGAAAGGATGGCTAGAGGGGAAATGGAGGAGGCCGCTCTTTTTTAATTACATTTTTTCTAGGTGTCTTTTATTTCATTTGCTAACAATTTAGGCAAAGTAGCCCCAAAAGTAAATGTTTTTATAATACATGATTTTTTAAGCATTGTAATAGGACATTTTGGCACACGTCTGTTTTGAGTAAAAAATTTTGCTTTTTAAAACTTTATGCTGTTTTCGCACCTTTTAAAATAGTAAGTCGGACACAGCGGTAGAGGGGATCTCCTGCATGACAGATTTAATATAATTTACGCCAGCGTGAATTATAGTGAAAATCTATGCTAGCTCGTAGATTTCAGTCTGTGAAGCTCTGAAAGCCCAAGTTGCACCAAATTTATTCAGAGCCGTGAGCTTCTTGGGATCTGCTCATATCACGTGTTTTTTTTTCGTCTGAGATATACATCGTGAGGAGTCCTGACATATACCTCCAACATATGGCACTGACGTACCCTACTGTATAGGCATATATGGACAGTGACGTTAGGGGCTTGGCAAAGCCCTTGATGTCACTGTAAATATATGAACTGGGATGTTAGGAGTTTAAAAACCCAGAAACCTACGCCAGAGTGTCGGCAACGCTGTGGCTGGGGATTCAAATTCTAGAGGGACTCACTGTCCATATATGGACAGTGATATCAAAGGCTTTAAACTTTTGAGTCCCTGGCCAGAGCATCGCAAGCGCTCTGGCCGGGAACTTCTGTCTTTGGAAAGCTCTCAACGTCACTGTCCATATCTGGACAGTGATGTTAGGAGCTTAAAAGCCCATGAGTCCACGGCCAGAGTGTTGGCAGTGATCTGGATAGCGATTGCTCTCCTGGAAAGAGCCCCTGACGTCACTGTCCATAACTGGACAGTGATGTAAGGAGCTGAAAAACTCAGGAATCCACGGCCAGAATGTAGGCAACACTCTTGCCAGTGATTGCTCTCCTGGAAGGAGCCACTGACGTCACTGTCCATATAGGGACAGTGACGTTAGGGGATTTGAGATGCTGGAATACCCGGCTAAAGAGTCGGGAACGCCCTAGCCGGGAATTCTGCTGCTAAAGGAACCCCTGACATTACTGTCCATGTATCGACAGTAGCGTTAGGGGTTTGTCATGCGAGTGTCGCAGACCAGAGCGTTGGTAAAACTGTGGCCGGGATCCCGCTTCTAGAAGGAGCATCTAGTGTCACTCTCCATATAAGGACGGTAACGGCAGGGGCCCCTCTAGTACTGGAATCCCAGGCCAGAGTGCTACCGATGCTCTAGGCTTGGGATCTAAATGTCTGAATGCCCTTGACATCAACCTATTTCAGCGGGCTACTGTTTAATATTAGCGTATAAAAAAGCTAGTCTTACTAAATTCCACCTATTGGTTTCATGTAACAGCAGGAGGTAAGGTTCTGCTGCTCGACAGATTTACTATAAATTACACCAAGAATTGGAGTAAATTATACCGGAAATCTATGCCAGATTGTATCTGGCATAGCTTTCAGTTTGTGGAGCCTTGATATCCCAAGTTGTGTCAAATTTATTTAGAGCCGTGCACTTCTTTTTAAACTTATCACAACTTACTACTGCAGGCTTCTGTTTAACACTTGCATATGAAATGTCTGGTTTAATAAATTCCCCTATTTGTTTTAATGTAACATTCTTTAGGACATAAAAGTGAGATATCACAACAACTGACTGTCAATTGTTATGGTAGTAGTCAGATATGATCTTTAATAAATTGAAACAATTTTTTAAAACTTTAAAAACAAGGTTTGACAACGATAAGTTCTTCCCATGTGTATCTAATGCTGATATGTAACCATGCTCCTTACTTATGTTTTAATATTGTGTGATTGAATTTTAGATGCTTGACTGATTGTACTTGTATGATCAGAAGTAGTAGCTAGATGTTTAAGCATCAGATTTAGATTAGTTTTATTAATGATACCTAGTTCAACAGATAGAGAGGTCCTATAGGGGAGTACCAAGTCAATGTGAGCTTGAAACTCTGAACAAAAAAATACCAGGTCATGCAGATAAAAAGTAAATTTAGATAAAATGTTACTATTAAAATACAAACCACACAGCTCCCCAAGGTACAATTTGAGAAACGGCATACTATACCCTTCTACTTTGCTTAAATGGTAAGCAAATTGTTTATTTTTTGTTTTTTTCTACCTAAAATGGCAGAAAACACACCTATTTTGGAGATGGAAAGGACGGCTAGAGGGGAAATGGAGGAGGCCGGTGTTTTTTAATTACATTTTTTCTAGGTGTCTTTTATTCCATTTGCTAACAATTTAGGCAAAGTAGCCCCAAAAGTAAATGTTTTTATAATACATGATTTTTTAAGCATTGTAATAGGACATTTTGGCACACGTCTGTTTTGAGTAAAAAATTTTGCTTTTTAAAACTTTATGCTGTTTTCACACCTTTTAAAATAGTAAGTCGGACACAGCGGTAGAGGGGATCTCCTGCATGACAGATTTAATATAATTTACGCCAGCGTGAATTATAGTGAAAATCTATGCTAGCTCGTAGATTTCAGTCTGTGGAGCTCTGAAAGCCCAAGTTGCACCAAATTTATTCAGAGCCATGAGCTTCTTGGGATCTGCTCATATCACGTGTTTTTCTTTTCCTCTGAGATATACATCGTGAGGAGTCCTGACATATACCTCCAACATATGGCACTGACGTACCCTACTGTATAGGCATATATGGACAGTGACGTTAGGGGCTTGGCAAAGCCCTTGATGTCACTGTAAATATATGAACTGGGATGTTAGGAGTTTAAAAACCCAGAAACCTACGCCAGAGTGTCGGCAATGCTGTGGCCGGGGATTCAAATTCTAGAGGGACTCACTGTCCATATATGGACAGTGATATCAAAGGCTTTAAATTTTTGAGTCCCTGGCCAGAGCATCGCAAGCGCTCTGGCCGGGAACTTCTGTCTTTGGAAAGCTCTCAACGTCACTATCCATATCTGGACAGTGATGTTAGGAGCTTAAAAGCCCATGAGTCCACGGCCAGAGTGTCGGCAGTGCTCTGGCTAGTGATTGCTCTCCTGGAAAAAGCCCCTGACGTCACTGTCCATATCTGAACAGTGATGTAAGAAGCTGAAAAACTCAGGAATCCACGGCCAGAATGTAGGCAACGCTCTTGCCAGTGATTGCTCTCCTGGAAGGAGCCATTAACGTCACTGTCCATATAGGGACAGTGACGTTAGGGGATTTGAGATGCTGGAATACCCGGCTAAAGTGTCGGGAACGCCCTAGCCGGGAATTCTGCTGCTAAAGGAACCCCTGACATTACTGTCCATGTATCGACAGTGGCGCTAGGGGTTTGTCATGCGAGTGTCGCAGACCAACGCAGACGTTGGTAAAACTGTGTCCGGGATCCCGCTTCTAGAAGGAGCCTCTTGTGTCACTCTCCATATAAGGACGGTAACGGCAGGGGCCCCTCTAGTACTGGAATCCCAGGCCAGAGTGCTACCGATGCTCTAGGCTTGGGATCTAAATGTCTGAATGCCCTTGACATCAACCTATTTCAGCGGGCTACTGTTTAATATTAGCGTATAAAAAAGCTAGTCTTACTAAATTCCACCTATTTGTTTCATGTAACAGCGGGAGGTAGGGTTCTGCTGCTCGACAGATTTACTATAAATTACGCCAAGAATTGGAGTAAATTATACCGGAAATCTATGCTAGATTGTATCTGGCATAGCTTTCAGTTTGTGTAGCCTTGATATCACAAGTTGTGTAAAATTTATTTAGAGCCGTGCACTTCTTTTTAAACTTATCACAACTTACTACTGCAGGCTTCTGTTTAACACTTGCATATGAAATGTCTGGTTTAATAAATTCCCCTATTTGTTTTAATGTAACATTCTTTAGGACATAAAAGTGAGATATCACAACAACTGACTGTCAATTGTTATGGTAGTAGTCGGATATGATCTTTAATAAATTGAAACAATTTTTTAAAGATTTAAAAACAAGGTTTGACAACGATAAGTTCTTCCCATGTGTATCTAATGCTGATATGTAACCATGCTCATTACTTATGTTTTAATATTGTGTGATTGAATTTGATATGCTTGACTGATGGTACTTGTATGATCAGAAGTAGTAGCTAGATGTTTAAGTATCAGATTTAGATTAGTTTTATTAATGATACCTAGTTCAACAGATAGAGAGGTCCTATAGGGGAGTACCAAGTCAATGTGAGCTTGAAACTTTGAACAAAAAAATACCAGGTCATGCAGATAAAAAGTAAATTTAGATAAAATGTTACTATTAAAATACAAACCACACAGCTCCCCAAGGTAGAATTTGAGAAACGGCATACTATACCCTTCTGCTACTTTGCTTAAATGGTAAGCAAATTGTTTATTTTTTGTTTTTTTCTACCTAAAATGGCAGAAAACACACCTATTTTGGAGATGGAAAGGACGGCTAGAGGGGAAATGGAGGAGGCCGGTGCTTTTTAATTACATTTTTTCTAGGTGTCTTTTATTCCATTTGCTAACAATTTAGGCAAAGTAGCCCCAAAAGTAAATGTTTTTATAATACATGATTTTTTAAGCATTGTAATAGGACATGTTGGCACACGTCTGTTTTGAGTAAAAAATGTTGCTTTTTAAAACTTTATGCTGTTTTCACACCTTTTAAAATAGTAAGTCGGACCCAGCGGTAGAGGGGATCTCCTGCATGACAGATTTAATATAATTTACGCCAGCGTGAATTATAGCGAAAATCTATGCTAGCTCGTAGATTTCAGTCTGTGGAGCTCTGAAAGCTCAAGTTGCACCAAATTTATTCAGAGCTGTGAGCATCTTGGGATCTGCTCATATCACGTGTTTTTCTTTTCGTCTGAGATATACATCGTGAGGAGTCCTGACATATACCTCCAACATATGGCACTGACGTACCCTACTGTATAGGCATATATGGACAGTGACGTTAGGGGCTTGGCAAAGCCCTTGATGTCACTGTAAATATATGAACTGGGATGTTAGGAGTTTAAAAACCCAGAAACCTACGCCAGAGTGTCGGCAATGCTGTGGCCGGGGATTCAAATTCTAGAGGGACTCACTGTCCATATATGGACAGTGATATCAAAGGCTTTAAACTTTTGAGTCCCTGGCCAGAGCATCGCAAGCGCTCTGGCCGGGAACTTCTGTCTTTGGAAAGCTCTCAACGTCACTGTCCATATCTGGACAGTGATGTTAGGAGCTTAAAAGCCCATGAGTCCACGGCCAGAGTGTCGGCAGTGCTCTGGCTAGTGATTGCTCTCCTGGAAAAAGCCCCTGATGTCACTGTCCATATCTGAACAGTGATGTAAGGAGCTGAAAAACTCAGGAATCCACGGCCAGAATGTAGGCAACGCTCTGGCCAGTGATTGCTCTCCTGGAAGGAGCCACTGACGTCACTGTCCATATAGGGACAGTGACGTTAGGGTATTTGAGATGCTGGAATACCCGGCTAAAGTGTCGGGAACGCCCTAGAATTGGAGTAAATTATACCGGAAATCTATGCCAGATTGTATCTGGCATAGCTTTCAGTTTGTGGAGCCTTGATATCCCAAGTTGTGTCAAATTTATTTAGAGCCGTGCACTTCTTTTTAAACTTATCACATCTTACTACTGCAGGCTTTTGTTTAACACTTGCATATGAAATGTCTGGTTTAATAAATTCCCCTATTTGTTTTAATGTAACATTCTTTAGGACATAAAAGTGAGATATCACAACAACTGACTGTCACTTGTTATGGTAGTAGTCGGATATGATCTTTAATAAATTGAAACAATTTTTTAAAGCTTTAAAAACAAGGTTTGACAACGATAAGTTCTTCCCATGTGTATCTAATGCTGATATGTAACCATGCTCCTTACTTATGTTTTAATATTGTGTGATTGAATTTGATATGCTTGACTGATGGTTTTTGTATGATCAGAAGTAGTAGCTAGATGTTTAAGTATCAGATTTAGATTAGTTTTATTAATGATACCTAGTTCAACAGATAGAGAGGTCCTATAGGGGAGTACCAAGTCAATGTGAGCTTGAAACTCTGAACAACAAAATACCAGGTCATGCAGATAAAAAGTAAATTTAGATAAAATGTTACTATTAAAATACAAACCACACAGCTCCCCAAGGTAGAATTTGAGAAACGGCATACTATACCCTTCTGCTACTTTGCTTAAATGGTAAGCAAATTGTTTATTTTTTGTTTTTTTTCTACCTAAAATGGCAGAAAACACACCTATTTTGGAGATGGAAAGGACGGCTAGAGGGGAAATGGAGGAGGCCGGTGTTTTTTAATTAAATTTTTTCTAGGTGTCTTTTATTCCATTTGCTAACAATTTAGGCAAAGTAGCCCCAAAAGTAAATGTTTTTATAATACATGATTTTTTAAGCATTGTAGTAGGACATTTTGGCACACGTCTGTTTTGAGTAAAAAATGTTGCTTTTTAAAACTTTATGCTGTTTTCACACCTTTTAAAATAGTAAGTCGGACCCAGCGGTAGAGGGGATCTCCTGCATGACAGATTTAATATAATTTACGCCAGCGTGAATTATAGCGAAAATCTATGCTAGCTCGTAGATTTCAGTCTGTGGAGCTCTGAAAGCCCAACTTGCACCAAATTTATTCAGAGCCGTGAGCTTCTTGGGATCTGCTCATATCACGTGTTTTTCTTTTCGTCTGAGATATACATCGTGAGGAGTCCTGACATATACCTCCAACATATGGCACTGACGTACCCTACTGTATAGGCATATATGGACAGTGACGTTAGGGGCTTGGCAAAGTCCTTGATGTCACTAAATATATGAACTGGGATGTTAGGAGTTTAAAAACCCAGAAACCTATGCCAGAATGTCGGCAACGCTGTGGCCAGGGATTCAAATTCTAGAGGGACTCACTGTCCATATATGGACAGTGATATCAAAGGCTTTAAACTTTTGAGTCCCTGGCCAGAGCATCGCAAGCGCTCTGGCCGGGAACTTCTGTCTTTGGAAAGCTCTCAACGTCACTGTCCATATCTGGACAGTGATGTTAGGAGCTTAAAAGCCTATGAGTCCACGGCCAGAGTGTCGGCAGTGACCTGGCTAGTGATTGCTCTCCTGGAAAGCGCCCCTGACGTCACTGTCCATATCTGGACAGTGATGTAAGGAGCTGAAAAACTCAGGAATCCACGGCCAGAATGTAGGCAACGCTCTGGCCAGTGATTGCTCTCCTGGAAGGAGCCACTGACGTCACTGTCCATATAGGGACAGTGACGTTAGGGTATTTAAGATGCTGGAATACCCGGCTAAAGTGTCGGGAACGCCCTAGAATTGGAGTATATTATACCGGAAATCTATGCCAGATTGTATCTGGCATAGCTTTCAGTTTGTGGAGCCTTGATATCCCAAGTTGTGTCAAATTTATTTAGAGCCGTGCACTTCTTTTTTTTTTTTTTTCCAAAACATTTTTTATTAAAATTTTACTTGCAACATTTTTTTTTTCTGTGTCATTACAAGGAACAAGGTATGGCATTGCCCACACCTTGGCAAAATTAAATACATACATAGTTGTTCATACCAGTATATTTGTTAATAACATCAGAAGCAGATATGTTGATTTTACATTACATTGTGAACTGCAGCTTAAACAATAAACCTTTTAACCATTTAAACCAATAACCTTGGTAGTCTTATTTATGCCTTATCCTTATTTCCTTTCAATGCCTCTATGCAAACCCTTACTCTCTCTATTTCCATCTACTTTCTTGGTGGTTTGATTTTCAATTTCCCTAAGGATCCCTTCAGATCTTCTGTAAGATACCATTTTGTTTGTTGAAATCCCGCCATCACCATCTCAATATCTAGTTCTGACATCTGCTCCAAGAACGGTTTCCATTTCCTGAAAAAACTAGCCGTTTTCCGCTCTTTGTGTATTAGGGCATCTGTCCTATCTGAATACAGACATGTTTTCAATTGCTGTATGAGTTGTTCTAATGTCGGTGCATTGGGTTCCAGCCAGTTTTTCAGTATACATCTTTTTGCAATGAGTATTATTATATGTGCTAGCGGAGATATGTGTGTTACCGTCCCCTCTTCTTCCACTTCCATTGATGCTCTGGAGTGGAACAAAAGAAGTATGGGGTTTAGTGGCATAGGTTTATCCCATAATTTCGCCATAAATGCCAGCACTAGTGACCAATATCCTTGTGTATTCGGGCATGACCAAATTCCATGATGCAGATCTGTATGTGGCTGAGCACACTTCGGGCATGCATGCAATCGGTCTGGGTTGCTATCATTTGGCGGTATGTTAAAAGCGTAAATGGCTGCATGCATTAGTCTAAACTGTGTCTCCCTCCACACCTCATTAACTACATGTTTTCTCACTGCTTTCCATCCCTCTAGTATTTGATCATTTACATCTGTTGTTTTAAAAACACGTCTCCAATAAGGGAATTGTTGTTTTGGGTCTATTTTTATATAAATATCCTTTATTGCCCGATATAGTACCGACAATGACTTCCTATGTGATTCTTCTACCAGTGCATCAAAAGGATTATCTACAATCTCCCTTTCCAAGTTTCCTACCTCCCTAGCACAGAAAGTTTTAACCTGCATGTATTGTAAAAAGTGTGTTGGCTGGATCCCAAATTCGTTCACTAGCTCTGGCAGCGTCTTTAGCCTCGGTTCCGTTGTGTGCAGTATCTGCTTTACTGTGGCTATCCCCCTTTGCTTCCATGTCTTAAATAAACTACTTGTCATGCCCGCTGGGAACTGTATATGTGACCATAATGGTAAGTATTTAGACAACTGAAAAGATAGGCCCTGCTTTTTCCTCACTTCCTTCCAGCACATAATTGTGTCTCGTAATATGACTGAGGATTTAACATGGCACGGGAGGTGCTTAAGTTTTGTGTGCAATAATGCTTGAAGGTCGTATTTACCTGCTAGTGCTGACTCTAGTTCCTGGTTGGAGTAATGATTAGTTTTGTGTATCCAGTCTAACACATGTCGGAATAGACTGGCTATATTGTATCCCCTTAAATGCGGAATGTTCACCCCCCCTGCCAGTGAAATCCCTGCAACTTCGTTAGCGATATCCTTGGCCGTTTATACAACCATATAAATTTCGTTATAGTGGAATTAAAAATGTTGACATCCTTATGCTTCAATAGTACCGGCAGTGTTTGCATTGGGTACAATAATCTAGCGAAGGAGATCATCTTGACCAGATGGCATCTACCGAACATAGAGAGCGGCAATGTCCTCCATCTTTCAAGTTCCAGCCTTATTTTGTGGAAGATGGGTTCATAATTCAGATGATATAAGGTTCCCGGGGTTTTCCCGATCCGTATCCCCAAATATGTTATTTGTGATTTTGCAATTTTTATGCCTAATTGCTGTAACCTCTCATCCGCTGTATGATTATGTTGTGTCAAACCTAAGAGTTCGCTTTTGAGGGGGTTAATTTTGAGACCCGCGAATAGCCCATAGTTATGGATCACCTCGAAAACCCTAGGGAGATGCATAGACGGTTGAGAGAGAAACAGCAGGATATCATCTGCAAAGACTGCCGCCTTAACCTCAACCTCGCCAACTCTAATCCCATTAAATATCCGCCCCTGTTCCAGGATCTGTATCAGGGATTCCAATGCTAGGTCAAATAAGAGTGGTGATAGTGGGCACCCCTGTCTCGTTCCCTTATGTAGCTTAAACATCTTTGACTTGATTCCTGGCGTGCACACAGCCGCCGTGGGGTTCTTGTATAACGTTTTTATGTAATTTCTAAATGCCCCTTGTATGTTAAATTTATCCAAGACCATGCCCAGCCACTGCCACTCAACATTTTCAAACGCCTTTTCAGCATCCAGCAACACAAGTGCCGATTGGCTGAATGACTTTGGCTGTGCTGCCACCCCATCCATAACTCCTAATACTTTTCTAATATTTGTAACTGCCGATCTACCTTTAATGAAACCCACCTGCGACGGCCCCACCAGACGAGGCATTATTTGGGCAAGCCTATTTGCCATGATCTTGGACAATATCTTGATATCCTGATTTATTAAGGATATGGGTCTGTATGAGCTCGGTAGTGACAGATTTTTCCCATTTTTTGGTAGCACCTTGATGTATGCTGTATTTGCTGCATCAGGAATGTTCCCACCCTCCAATAGAGAATTAAAATATGCTAATAACGTCGGCGTTATTTGTTCTTGTAGCATTTTATAGAATTCTGCCGGGTAACCATCAGGTCCCGGCGTCTTCCCATTTGCTAATGACTTTATGGCTATCTGTAACTCTACCAGTGTTATTCGTGCGTTCAAGTCTTCTAATTGCCCCTGGTCTAAGGTAGGTAAGGTGATATCTGCCAGAAATCGGTCACCCCGCACATCGCCCGGTACCAATGTGGTCTCGTACAGCTGCTGATAGAAAGCCTGAAAAATGTCATTCATCTTTTTGGGTTCCGTTTGTACACAGCCCTTGTGATCTCTTAGTTTGGTTATATGTGTAGGTGGCCGAAATCCCCTAGCCAATCCCGCCAACAGTTTTCCCGCCTTGTTGCCAAAACGAAAAAGTTTGGCCTCATAGAGTGATCTCCCAAACTTCTCCCTTTTATCCAACCATGACTCGAAGTGTTTCCTCGCATCCACCCATTTGTGTTTTTTATCTGTCGACGGGTCAGCAAGGAAAGAAGAATACGCTGTTCTAAGGTTATCACTACACTCTCTGTATTTTTGTTGGATCTGTTTTTTCTTAAACGTTACGTACGATATGAGCCTCCCTCTCAAGACCGCCTTAGCCGTCTCCCAGTACAGGGCCTGATCAGCCGCATGTTCTGCATTGTCTATAGCATATTCTAACCACCATCCCTTTATCCGTGCTTGAAAATCTTCATCTTCTGCTAAATTTGCCGGAAATCTCCACTGAGTAAACTCCCCCCTGGGGTGTGTATCCGCCAACACCAACCGTACTGGTGCATGATCAGATATGATCATGTCTGTGATGTCTACCTGTTCTACTCGTTGTAACATATGTTGGCTTAAATAAATGTAGTCTAATCTCGACCAGGATTTGTGATATGGTGAGAAATAAGTGTATTCCCTGTCATCCGGATGGCTGTATCTCCAGCTATCAGTTAGTTGTGTGGTTTGTGAGAATTCAGGCAATATGCCATCTGTAGCCAGTGTCGGTGCCTGTGCATCTCTCTTCCTATCTTCATCTGCATATTGTACTGAGTTAAAGTCTCCCCCTACCAGCTTCATTGCACATGTGTCAGCTAGGAGTGTAATCTGGAGGTTCTGAAAGTAAGTGCGATTATTTGTATTGGGCGCATATACATTATATATACTATCTTCCCCCCATTGTGTGTCTAGCAGGATGTGCATTAATCGTCCCTCTGTGTCCACATATTTTGAAAGTAAAGTGAAGGCAAGATTTTTGCTTATTAAAATTATCACTCCATTTTTTTTTTGAACAGCTGGGGAACCATAAACATTTCCCACCCAAAATTTACGCATTCTAAAAAAATCTTTTTCTTCCAGGTGAGTTTCTTGAAGCAAAGCCAGGTCAGCCTTCAGTTTGCCAAGGTGACGCAGGACCATTGACCTTTTGTGTGGGGACAGTAGTCCCTTAACATTCCATGTCACTACTCTCATAAAGAGAAATTAAGTTATTCGTTAGCGGAGACTGGCTATGCTTCTGCATCATATATAGGATGTTGTGTATTAATAAGGAATAAATTGGGAATCTAATGTCTGTGCGGCTCAGCCCCCTCGAACTAGGGCTAATACGACTACCAATCAACCATTGATCCCCACTATGTGAGAACACATTAACTCTCCCCGACTCCCTCGGAGAGCCCCCATTTTCCCTCTCATATTTCCTCAGGACTTCTCTTTTTTCTGCCATGTGACTTACTCTCCTCTACTTACAGATAATATCTCGTCAGCATAACACATTTAACATGTTTTAACAATATCTCAGCTGTCAATGTATTTGTGCTTATCTTTCTTGTTTTAAACTGTTTTAAACTAGGCCCCAATGTCATCACCAAGTAACTTCCTTTGTTACATATGTCAACTATTAGACACGTGAATACATGAATAAGTTCCAATTTCACTCGACGGTGGTACTCACGACTCTCGTCTGCCGAGGAGTCGACTGCCATTTGATTCTGGGTGTACACTAGCCGTGTCGTGGAGTCTGTGGCAGTCTCTTTTCCTTGGGTGGCTGTCCCTTCGGATGTGTCACATTCTGCTGCGCGCTTCCTCCCGAGAAATCTCCATCTGCTGCTGTAGACACTATTTCCCTGAATAAATCTTTGTACACTGCCTCCGCTTCCTGGTGGTCTGTATAAACTTGTAGGGTGCCACTTGGAGTTGTTACCTTTAAAATCGCTGGGTATAGCAATTGGAACTTAAGTCCCCGCTTGTGGAACGCTGTGCAGATTTTGCTGAATAGCTTTCGTTTCTTTGAAACTTCCGCGGAGTAATCACTAAATAACATGACTGTGATGCCGTTTAATTTCGTCGGGCCCCGTCTGGTTTTGTACATGCGCAGCAGCGCTTCCTTGTCAGCATAATCAAGATAGCGTACTATGACTTGTCGCGCTCTCTTTAGTGCGCCTTGGTGTTGCGGCAGAGTCTGTCTGTCTGGACCCACTCTATGCGCTCTTTCAACTTTACATGGCCCCTCCATATTCAGCATCTTTGGCAGATCATATTCACAGATGCGCTTTAGTTGCGTGGCTGGTACTGATTCTGGTATTCCCACTATTCGCACGTTGTTCCGTCTCGATCTGTTCTCCAGGTCATCTATTTTGGATAACATCTTTTGTTTTTCGGCCAATAGCTCCTGAAGTGCGCCATGCGTGTCTGCTGCTTCATCTTCTAACAGGGATATTCTTTGCTCTACTTCATCTAGACGTATGCCCTGTTGTGATACCTCGCTTTGCAGTGCCTTCAGTGAGGTTGATATGGTATTGGCCAGTGTGTCTTGTATGTCGGGTGTTATACGCTTGGCTACCTCCATGGCCAGTTTTCTGTAATCAATTTTCATTGAACTCGAGGTCTCCTCCCCACCTTCCTCATCTGACATTGTCTCTTCCTGGTCTGAGGATGGCCTACTTGCTGCCTGCTCGTCTTTTCTGGTTACCGATGGCATTTTTATTTGCACCCGTTGCGCGGCCCCTGTTTCTTGGATCGATTCCCGACTATGACAGGTTATGCGTGCCGCTGGCGAATGTGCTGTTGTCAACACGTGGTCTGAGCGCGTTGTAGTAAAATGGCGCTCCCTCACTCACAATGCCCTGTTACAGGCGTCTGTCTTCAAAGACGGTCTAACCGCTTTTGCAATCTGTTCTGATCATCCGCGGTACCTGGTCAATCTGTGCAATTTTGGTGGTGTGCGTGCATCACTCCGCCTTCTCCCCGTGTCCTCCGAAGTGCTCCGCTCCCCTTCTCCGTCACCCGCAACCTCCTATAAGTGCGCTGATAACACCGTCTATAAAGCTGTCTATATCGGGACCTCTCGTGCTTGCCTGTTATATGTGTCGGGGTTAACGTCAGCTGTGCCCAACCTGTCTGTGGCTCAGACAGCGCGTTGTTTAGGGCTGTGAGCCGCGGCAAGATGGCGCCTCTTCACCTCCTCTATCTCGCTCCGGTATTTGGCGCCAAAACTAACCAGACCACGTTAGCGGTAAGTATGGGAAGACCCCGGTACCTGCTACCTGCTTCAGTCAGGTTTCTGTGCCCTGCCGATCCGGTGCTGTGCGGATTATAACTTGTCTTGGTCCCGTGTTTTCTGGCCGGCTCCGCTCCCTGTTTACTGCGCTAAAATCTGCCGATAAGCGCGGGAGGTGTCTGATCTCTCCGGTTTCTCCCGTATGTGTCGGTTGCAGCTTGCTAGGTCAGTGCTGACCTTTGTAACGTTTTTCACGTGTTAGCTGGATATCTTAGTCGATTTTTATGTCCCGTAGATCTGGAGAGCTCCTTTCTCCCTCCTCACATGTCAGCGCCGGAACCGGAAGTCGTGCACTTCTTTTTAAACTTATCACATCTTACTACTGCAGGCTTCTGTTTAACACTTGCAGATGAAATGTCTGGTTTAATAAATTCCCCTATTTGTTTTAATGTAACATTCTTTAGGACATAAAAGTGAGATATCACAACAACTGACTGTCACTTGTTATGGTAGTAGTCGGATATGATCTTTAATAAATTGAAACAATTTTTTAAAGATTTAAAAACAAGGTTTGACAACGATAAGTTCTTCCCATGTGTATCTAATGCTGATATGTAACCATGCTCCTTACTTATGTTTTAATATTGTGTGATTGAATTTGATATGCTTGACTGATGGTACTTGTATGATCAGAAGTAGTAGCTAGATGTTTAAATATCAGATTTAGATTAGTTTTATTAATGATACCTAGTTCAACAGATAGAGAGGTCCTATAGGGGAGTACCAAGTCAATGTGAGCTTGAAACTCTGAACAAAAAAATACCAGATCATGCAGATAAAAAGTAAATTTAGATAAAATGTTACTATTAGGCCTCATTTACACGAACGTATTATACGCGCGTGCGACGCGCGTGCTTTGCACGCATGTCGTACGCACCTATATTAGTCAATGGGGCAGTTTAGACGATGCGTGAATTGCGCTCATTGCGTGTGCGCAGAAAAAAACTCACGACATGTTCTATAATCGTGCGTTTTTCGCGCACTCACGCACCCATTGAAGTCAATGGGTGCGTGAAAACCACGCATGCCGCACGGAAGCACTTCCGTGCGAACTGCGTGATTCGCGCAAGAGCTGTCAAACTCCTGAATGTAAACAGAAAAGCACCACGTGCTTTTCTGTTTACAAACATCCAAACGGAGTGTCAAATTCGAGATGAGCGCACCGAACTTCACCGGGTTCGGCCAAACTCGTTTTGACCGAAACCGGTAAAAAATGTTCGGGTACGCGACGTCAGGAGACAGTCACTGTCCACGGTGCTGAAAGCGTTAAACTGGTTCAGCACCATGGACAGTGACTTCCGCTCCGAAAATCCATGAACCTGTAAAAAAAAAAAGACGTTCTGACTTACCGATAACTCCGGTCCGACCTCCCGGGATGACAGTTCAGTCAAAGTGACAGCTGCAGCCAATCACAGGCCAAGCACAGGCTGCAGCCAATCACAGGCCAAGCACAGGCTGCAGCCAATCACAGGCTGCAGCGGTCTCATGGACTGCGGCGTCATCCTGGGAGGTGGGGCCGGATGACAAGAGAGGGACGCGTCACCAAGGCAACGGCCGGGAGGCCGGACTGGGGGAAGCAGGAAGTTCTTGGTAAGTATGAAAGTCTTTTTTTATTCACAGGATGGTGTATATTGTGTTCGGCATTCACTGTCGCGGGTGCTGAAAGAGTTACTGCCGATCAGTTAGCTCTTTCAGCACCTTGGACAGTGACGGGCGTCGACTAGCCTCATCAATATGATGGCGGCTGCGCGAAAATCACGCAGCCGCGCATCATACACGGATGACACACGGAGCTGCCAAGTGCCTTTTGCGCGCGCAAAACGCAGCGTTTTTTGCGCGCGCAAAACGCACACGCTCGTGTAAATGAGGCCTTAAAATACAAACCACACGGCTCCCCAAGGTAGAATTTGAGAAACGGCATACTATACCCTTCTGCTACTTTGCTTAAATGGTAAGCAAATTGTTTCTTTTTTGTTTTTTTCTACCTAAAATGGCAGAAAACACACCTATTTTGGAGATGGAAAGGACGGCTAGAGGTGAAATGGAGGAGGCCGGTGTTTTTTAATTACATTTTTTCTAGGTGTCTTTTATTCCATTTGCTAACAATTTAGGCAAAGTAGCCCCAAAAGTAAATGTTTTTATAATACATGATTTTTTAAGCATTGTAATAGGACATTTTGGCACACGTCTGTTTTGAGTAAAAAAATGTTGCTTTTTAAAACTTTATGCTGTTTTCGCACCTTTTAAAATAGTAAGTCGGACCCAGCGGTAGAGGGGATCTCCTGCATGACAGATTTAATATAATTTACGCCAGCGTGAATTATAGCGAAAATCTATGCTAGCTCGTAGATTTCAGTCTGTGGAGCTCTGAAAGCCCAAGTTGCACCAAATTTATTCAGAGCCGTGAGCTTCTTGGGATCTGCTCATATCACGAGTTTTTCTTTTCGTCTGAGATATACATCGTGAGGAGTCCTGACATATACCTCCAACATATGGCACTGACGTACTATAGGCATATATGGACAGTGACGTTAGGGGCTTGGCAAAGCCCTTGATGTCACTGTAAATATATGAACTGGGATGTTAGGAGTTTAAAAACACAGAAGCCTACGCCAGAGTGTCGGCAACGCTGTGGCCGGGGATTCAAATTCTAGAGGGACTCACTGTCCATATATGGACAGTGATATCAAAGGCTTTAAACTTTTGAGTCCCTGGCCAGAGCATTGCAAGCGCTCTGGCCGGGAACTTCTGTCTTTCGAAAGCTCTCAACGTTACTGTCCATATCTGGACAGTGATGTTAGGAGCTTAAAAGCCCATGAGTCCACGGCCAGAGTGTCGGCAGTGCTCTGGCTAGTGATTGCTCTCCTGGAAAGAGCCCCTGACGTCACTGTCCATATCTGGACAGTGATGTAAGGAGCTGAAAAACTCAGGAATCCACGGCCAGAATGTAGGCAACGCTCTGGCCAGTGATTGCTCTCCTGGAAGGAGCCACTGACGTCACTGTCCATATAGGGACAGTGACGTTAGGGGATTTGAGATGCTGGAATACCCGGCTAAAGTGTCGGGAACGCCCTAGCCGGGAATTCTGCTGCTAAAGGAACCCCTGACATTACTGTCCATGTATCGACAGTGGCGCTAGGGATTTGTCATGCGAGTGTCGCAGACCAGAGCGTTGGTAAAACTGTGGCCGGGATCCCGCTTCTAGAAGGAGCCTCTAGTGTCTATCTCCATATAAGGACGGTAACGGCAGGGGCCCCTCTAGTACTGGAATCCAAGACCAGAGTGCTACCGATGCTCTAGGATTGGGATCTAAATGTCTGAATGCCCTTGACATCAACCTATTTCAGCGGGCTACTGTTTAATATTAGTGTATAAAAAAGCTAGTCTTACTAAATTCCACCTATTGGTTTCATGTAACAGCGGTAGGTAGGGTTCTGCTGCTTGACAGATTTACTATAATTTACGCCAAGAATTGGAGTAAATTATAAAGGAAATCTATGCCAGATTGTATCTGGCATAGCTTTCAGTTTGTGGAGCCTTGATATCCCAAGTTGTGTCAAATTTATTTAGAGCCGTGCACTTCTTTTTAAACTTATCACAACTTACTACTGCAGGCTTCTGTTTAACACTTGCATATGAAATGTCTGGTTTAATAAATTCCCCTATTTGTTTTAATGTAACATTCTTTAGGACATAAAAGTGAGATATCACAACAACTGACTTTGTCAATTGTTATGGTAGTAGTCGGATATGATCTTTAATAAATTGAAACAATTTTTTAAAGATTTAAAAACAAGGTTTGACAACGATAAGTTCTTCCCATGTGTTTCTAATGCTGATATGTAACCATGCTCCTTACTTATGTTTTAATATTGTGTGATTGAATTTGATATGCTTGACTGATGGTACTTGTATGATCAGAAGTAGTAGCTAGATGTTTAAGTATCAGATTTAGATTAGTTTTATTAATGATACCTAGTTCAACAGATAGAGAGGTCCTATAGGGGAGTACCAAGTCAATGTGAGCTTGAAACTCTGAACAAAAAAATACCAGGTCATGCAGATAAAAAGTAAATTTAGATAAAATGTTACTATTAAAATACAAACCACACAGCTCCCCAAGGTAGAATTTGAGAAATGGCATACTATACCCTTCTGCTACTTTGCTTAAATGGTAAGCAAATTGTTTATTTTTGTTTTTTTCTACCTAAAATGGCAGAAAACACACCTATTTTGGAGATGGAAAGGACGGCTAGAGGGGAAATGGAGGAGGCCGGTGTTTTTTAATTTTCTAGGTGTCTTTTATTCCATTTGCTAACAATTTAGGCTAAGTAGCCCCAAAAGTAAATTTTTTTATAATACATGATTTTTTAAGCATTGTAATAGGAAATTTTGGCACACGTCTGTTTTGAGTAAAAAATTTTGCTTTTTAAAACTTTATGCTGTTTTCGCACCTTTTAAAATAGTAAGTCGGACCCAGCGGTAGAGGGGATCTCCTGCATGACAGATTTAATATAATTTACGCCAGCGTGAATTTATAGCGAAAATCTATGCTAGCTCGTAGATTTCAGTCTGTGGAGCTCTGAAAGCCCAAGTTGCACCAAATTTATTCAGAGCCGTGAGCTTCTTGGGATCTGCTCATATCACATGTTTTTCTTTTCGTCTGAGATATACATCGTGAGGAGTCCTGACATATACCTCCAACATATGGCACTGACGTACCCTACTGTATAGGCATATATGGACAGTGACGTTAGGGGCTTGGCAAAGCCCTTGATGTCACTGTAAATATATGAACTGGGATGTTAGGTGTTTAAAAACCCAGAAACCTACGCCAGGGTGTCGGCAACGCTGTGGCCGGGGATTCAAATTCTAGAGGGACTCACTGTCCATATATGGACAGTGATATCAAAGGCTTTAAACTTTTGAGTCCCTGGCCAGAGCATCACAAGCGCTCTGGCCGGGAACTTCTGTCTTTGGAAAGCTCTCAACGTCACTGTCCATATCTGGACAGTGATTTTAGGAGCTTAAAAGCCCATGAGTCCACGGCCAGAGTGTCGGCAGTGCTCTGGCTAGTGATTGCTCTCCTGGAAAGAGCCCCTGACATCACTGTCCATATCTGAACAGTGATGTAAGGAGCTGAAAAACTCAGGAATCCACGGCCAGAATGTAGGCAACGCTCTGGCCAGTGATTGCTCTCCTGGAAGGAGCCATTGACGTCACTGTCCATATAGGGACAGTGACGTTAGGGGATTTGAGATGCTGGAATACCCGGCTAAAGTGTCGGGAACACCCTAGCCGGGAATTCTGCTGCTAAAGGAACCCCTGACATTACTGTCCATGTATCGACAGTGGCGCTAGGGGTTTGTCATGCGAGTGTCGCAGACCAGAGCATTGGTAAAACTGTGGCCGGGATCCCGCTTCTAGAAGGAGCCTCTAGTGTCTATCTCCATATAAGGACGGTAATGGCAGGGGCCCCTCTAGTACTGGAATCCCAGGCCAGAGTGCTACCGATGCTCTAGGATTGGGATCTAAATGTCTGAATGCCCTTGACATCAACCTATTTTAGCGGGCTACTGTTTAATATTAGCGTATAAAAAAGCTAGTCTTACTAAATTCCACCTATTGGTTTCATGTAACAGCGGGAGGTAGGGTTCTGCTGCTTGACAGATTTACTATAAATTACGCCAAGAATTGGAGTAAATTATACCGGAAATCTATGCCAGATTGTATCTGGCATAGCTTTCAGTTTGTGGAGCCTTGATATCCCAAGTTGTGTCAAATTTATTTAGAGCCGTGCACTTCTTTTTAAACTTATCACAACTTACTACTGCAGGCTTCTGTTTACCACTTGCATATGAAATGTCTGGTTTAATAAATTCCCCTATTTGTTTTAATGTAACATTCTTTAGGACATAAAAGTGAGATATCACAACAACTGACTTTGTCAATTGTTATGGTAGTAGTCTGATATGATCTTTAATAAATTGAAACAATTTTTTAAAGATTTAAAAACAAGGTTTGACAACGATAAGTTCTTCCCATGTGTATCTAATGCTGATATGTAACCATGCTCCTTACTTATGTTTTAATATTGTGTGATTGAATTTGATATGCTTGACTGATGGTACTTGTTTGATCAGAAGTAGTAGCTAGATGTTTAAGTATCAGATTTAGATTAGTTTTATTAATGATACCTAGTTCAACAGATAGAGAGGTCCTATAGGGTAGTACCAAGTCAATGTGAGCTTGAAACTCTGAACAAGAAAATACCAGGTCATGCAGATAAAAAGTAAATTTAGATAAAATGTTACTATTAAAATACAAACCACACAGCTCCCCAAGGTAGAATTTGAGAAACGGCATACTATACCCTTCTGATACTTTGCTTAAATGGTAAGCAAATTGTTTATTTTTTGTTTTTTTCTACCTAAAATGGCAGAAAACACACCTATTTTGGAGATGGAAAGGACGGCTAGAGGGGAAATGGAGGAGGCCGGTGTTTTTTAATTAAATTTTTTCTAGGTGTCTTTTATTCCATTTGCTAACTATTTAGGCAAAGTAGCCCCAAAAGTAAATGTTTTTATAATACATGATTTTTTAAGCATTGTAATAGGACATTTTGCCACACGTCTGTTTTGAGTAAAAAATTTTGCTTTTTAAAACTTTATGCTGTTTTCGCACCTTTTAAAATAGTAAGTCGGACCCAGCGGTAGAGGGGATCTCCTGCATGACAGATTTAATATAATTTACGCCAGCGTGAATTACAGTGAAAATCTATGCTAGCTCGTAGATTTCAGTCTGTGGAGCTCTGAAAGCCCAAGTTGCACCAAATTTATTCAGAGCCGTGAGCTTCTTGGGATCTGCTCATATCACGTGTTTTTCTTTTCGTCTGAGATATACATCGTGAGGAGTCCTGACATGTACCTCCAACATATGGCACTGACGTACCCTACTGTATAGGCATATATGGACAGTGACGTTAGAGGCTTGGCAAAGCCCTTGATGTCACTGTAAATATATGAACTGGGATGTTAGGAGTTTAAAAACCCAGAAACCTACGCCAGATTGTCGGCAACGCTGTGGACGGGGATTCAAATTCTAGAGGGACTCACTGTCCATATATGGACAGTGATATCAAAGGCTTTAAACTTTTGAGTCCCTGGCCAGAGCATCGGCAAGCACTCTGGCTGGGAACTTCTGTCTTTGGAAAGCTCTCAACGTCACTGTCCATATCTGGACAGTGATGTTAGGAGCTTAAAAGCCCATGAGTCCACGGCCAGAGTGTCGGCAGTGCTCTGGCTAGTGATTGCTCTCCTGGAAAGAGCCCCTGACGTCACTGTCCATATCTGAACAGTGATGTAAGGAGCTGAAAAACTCAGGAATCCACGGCCAGAATGTAGGCAACGCTCTGGCCAGTGATTGCTCTCCTGGAAGGAGCCATTGACGTCACTGTCCATATAGGGACAGTGACGTTAGGGGATTTGAGATGCTGGAATACCCGGCTAAAGTGTCGGGAACGCCCTAGCCGGGAATTCTGCTGCTAAAGGAACCCCTGACATTACTGTCCATGTATCGACAGTGGCGCTAGGGGTTTGTCATGCGAGTGTCGCAGACCAGAGCGTTGGTAAAACTATGGCCGGGATCCCGCTTCTAGAAGGAGCCTCTAGTGTCTCTCTCCATATAAGGACGGTAACGGCAGGGGCCCCTCTAGTACTGGAATCCCAGGCCAGAGTGCTACCGATGCTCTAGGCTTGGGATCTAAATGTCTGAATGCCCTTGACATCAACCTATTTCAGCGGGCTACTGTTTAATATTAGCGTATAAAAAAGCTAGTCTTACTAAATTCCACCTATTGGTTTCATGCAGGGCCGCCATCAGGGGGGTATTAGGGGTAGTGGTGTGAGGGGCCCGGCCAAACCTAATTGAAAGGGGGGCCCGGCAACTGCTGCGACTTGTCTTTGGTAGAAAAAAACGGGCCCGTTTTTTTTCACCAAATGAATGTCGTGAGCTGCGGGCCCCCCCTCTCATGGGGGCCGTCAAACACCGCCGACCGATCACGCGCACCCGCAAACTCGCGACCGTCCGAGCACGCACCCGTCAAAAGCGCGCAACCGCGACAGCACGCGGCAGAAGCAACAGCACGCACGCTCGCAGCCTCGACAGCACGCGCGCACCCGCGATCGCACTTGCGATCGGCCGCGCGCACACCCGCGAACGAAGCGCGCGCAACCGCGGACACACATGGACCCAACTTACCTGGAGCCTGGCTGGCGGTGAAGGACTGGACGTCTGGACCGAAGACCTCGCCTGGAAGACCTCGCCTGAAGGACCTCGCCTGAAGAGGACTGGAGTGGGAGCAGCAGCTCTTCTGACACGGTGAGTAAAGTGTGTCAAAGTGCTGTTTATGTATGGCCCTGTTCACACAAAGTATTTTGCAGACAGAAAAAAAATCTGCCTCAAAATTCCTTAAAGAATTTTGAGGCAGATTTTGACCTGCACACACTATCTTGCCGCGTTTTTTTGCTGCGTTATTTGCCCGCGGCGATTGAGGACAGCAGGCAAAAAACGCAGCGAAAAATGCATTTTCTTCCTCCCATTGATTTCGATGGGAGGTCAGAGGCAGAACCGCGGCAAGAAAGGACGTGCTGCTTTTTCTTTTTTCCGCGACTGGCTCCCATTGATTTCAGATTAAATCAATGGGAGGCGGTTTTGGAAGTTTTTTGGTGCTGATTCTGACGCAGTGTCCGAGTCAATATCAAGGCCCAAAAACTCTGTGAACTGGGCCGTATTGTTAGGGCTTATTCAGACGAACGTGTAATACATCCGTGCAACGCGTGTGATTTTCACGTGCCTCGCGCGGTCCTATGTTACTCTATGGGGCCGTTCAGACTGTCAGTGATTTTCACGCAGCGTGTGTCCGTGTGTCCGCTGCGTAAAACTCACGACATGTCCGATTTTTGTGCATTGTTCGCGCATCACGCACCCATTGAAGTCAATGGGTGCGCGAAAATCCCGCCCAGCACTTCCGCAGCAGTATAAACTATGAATGAAAACAGAAAAGCACCACGTGCTACAAACATACAAACAGAGTGTCATAATGATGGCAGCTGCGCGAAAATCACGCAGCCGCGCATCATACGCTGCTGACACACGGAGCTGTTATGGATCTTTTGCATGCGCAAAATGCCACGTTTTTTGCGCGCGCAAAAAGCACACGCTTGTGTGAATCCGGCCTTAGGGTAGGAACACACTAGGCATGAACACTGCGGATTTTATGCAACATATTTTATTGTGGAAAATCCGCAGCGTATTAGTCGCAGCAGAGTGGATGAGATATGAACAAATCTCATCCACACGCTGCAAAAAAAAATGGACCTGCAGTGTGGCTTTTGGCTTTTTAAGCAGCAGCGTGTCAATGTATTCTGTGGAATCGCTGCTCCTCTGTTGCGGAAATGCTGCGGTTCTGCCGCAAAAATCACAAATGAGAAAAAAAAAGAAGGTACTTTTTTAAATTGATAAAGTTTAGACTTACCCCGGCCGTAGTCCTGGTGACGCGATCCTCTATTCTTAGCGCAGCCCCGCCTCCTGTCATGACGTTTCATCCCATGTGACTGCTGCAGCGGTCACATGGTCTACAGCGTCATCCCAGGAGGCGGGGCTACGTTCAGAAGAGAGAGACGCGTCACCTAAACTACGGCCGGGGCAAGTCTAAACTTTTTTTTCCCTGCAGGATTCCCGCAGCGGACACGCCTCACGAAACCTGCGCCAC
Source organism: Rhinoderma darwinii (assembly GCF_050947455.1). Classification (NCBI taxonomy): domain Eukaryota; kingdom Metazoa; phylum Chordata; class Amphibia; order Anura; family Rhinodermatidae; genus Rhinoderma; species Rhinoderma darwinii. The sequence goes on along the minus strand of NW_027464291.1, from coordinate 44,647 downwards.
TATTTGGTGCGGTTTTGCTGGCAGAATTCCCTGCGGCTACCGGGGCGGATAAGCTGTGTCGTTTTACTCAGCATATCCGCCTAGTGTGTCCCTTATGATGTCGCTCCTGGAGCTGCTGCCGGTCTCTAAATAGGCAGTTGGTCCAGTAGAATTTGGAATTATTTTTTTTTGTGAACCAGCTTAAAAAAATACAAAACTTTTGTGTTAGGGCCTGTTCACATCACCGTTCGCTTCCGCTCCGGGGTTCCGTCTGAGGTTTCCATCGGGTGAACCCCGCAACGGAAAGTGAAAGTGACAGCACAGCTTCCGTTTCAGTCACCATTGATCTCAATGGTGACGGAAACATCGCTAATGGTTTCCGTTCGTCACCATTCTGGCTGGTTTTCGGACGGAATCAATAGCGTAGTCGACTGCGCTAATGGTGACGGAAACGGAAGCTGTGCTGTCACTTTCACTTTCCGTTGCGGGGTTCACCCGACGGAAACCTCAGACGGAACCCCGGAACGGAAGCGAACGGTGATGTGAACAGGCCCTAACACAAAATTTTTGTATTTTTTTAAGCTGGTTCACAAAAAAAAATAATTCCAAATTCTACTGGACCAACTGCCTATTTAGAGACCGGCAGCAGCTCCAGGAGCGACATCATAAGGGACACACCAGGCGGATACGCTGAGTAAAACTACACAGCTTATCCGCCCCGGTAGCCGCAGGGAATTCTGCCAGCAAAACCGCACCAAATAGTGGCGAAGGTTTCGGGAGGCATGTCCGCTGCGGGAATCCTGCAGGGAAAAAAAAGTTTAGACTTGCCCCGGCCGTAGTCCTGGTGACGCATCTCTCTCTTCTGAACGTAGCCCCGCCTCCTGGGATGACGCTGTATACCATGTGACCACTGCAGCGGTCACATGGGATGAAACGTCATGACAGGAGGCCGGGCTGCGCTAAGAGTAGAGGATCGCGTCACCTAAACTACGGCCGGAGCAAGTCTAAACTTTTTTATAAATTTAAAAAAGTGCCTTTTTATTTTTTCTTATTTGTGATTTTTGCAGCAGAACCGCGGCATTTCCGCAACAGAGGAGCAGCGATTCCACAGAATACATTGACACGCTGCTGCTTAAAAAGCCAAAAGCCACACTGCAGGTCCATTTTTTTTGCAGCGTGTGGATGAGATTTGTTCATATCTCATCCACTCTGCTGCGACTGTGATACGCTGCGGACTATCCACAATAAAATGTGCTGCATAAAATCCGCAGCGTTCATGCCTAGTGTGTTCCTACCCTAAGGCCGGATTTACACGAGCGTGTGCTATTTGCGCGCGCAAAAACGTGGTGTTTTGCGCATGCAAAAGGTCCATAACAGCTCCGTGTGTCAGCAGCGTATGATCCGTGGCTGCGTGATTTTCGCGCAGCCGCCATCATTATGACACTCTGTTTGTATGTTTGTAGCACGTGGTGCTTTTCTGTTTTCATTCATAGTTTATACGGCTGCGGAAGTGCTGGGCGTGATTTTCACGCACCCATTGACTTCAATGGGTGCGTGATGCTCGAACAATGCACATATATAGGACATGTCGTGAGTTTTACGCAGCGGACACACGGACACACGCTTCGTGAAAATCACTGACAGTCTGAACGGCCCCATAGAGTAACATAGGTCCGTGCGAGGCGCGTGAAAATCACGCGCGTTGCACGGATGTATTACACGTTCGTCTGAATAAGCCCTAACAATAAGGCCCAGTTCACAGAGTTTTTGGCCCTTGATATTGACTCGGACACTGCGTCAGAATCAGCACCAAAAAACTTCCAAAACCGCCTCCCATTGATTTCATCTGAAATCAATGGGAGCCAGTCGCGGAAAAAAGAAAAAGCAGCACGTCCTTTCTTGTCGCGGTTCCGCCTCTGACCTCCCATCGAAATCAATGGGAGGCAGAAAATGCATTTTTCCCTGTGTTTTTTGTCTGCTGTCCTCAATCGCCGTGGGCAAAAAACGCAGCAAGATAGTGTGGGCAGGTCAAAATCTGCCTCAAAATTCGGTGCGCGGTTCCAGGCGATCGCGGGTGCGCATGCGCGGGAGTTTGCGGGTGCGCGCGATCGGTCGCACGGGCGGCGGTCTTTGACGGCCCCCATGACGTGATGTGAGAGGCCCGGCCAAACCTAATTGAAAGGGGGGCCCGCAGCTCACGACATTCTTTTGGTGAAAAAAATGGGCCCCATTGCAGGGGCCTGTTTTTTTTCTACCAAAGGCAAGTCGCGGCAGTTTGCCGGGCCCCCCTTTCAATTAGGTTTGGCCGGGCCTCTCACATCAGTACCCCTAATACCCCCCTGATGGCGGCCCTGGGTACCATGATATAGTTCTGGACGGAGTACCGTTAACAGGCGGTGCCACGGTAGGGGGGCCCAGAAAATTTAGCTGTAGGGGGCCCTGAAATTCCTGATGGCGGCCCTGGTTTCATGTAACAGCGGGAGGTAGGGTTCTGCTGCTTGACGGATTTACTATAAATTACGCCAAGAATTGGAGTAAATTATACCGGAAATCTATGCCAGATTGTATCTGGCATAGCTTTCAGTTTGTGGAGCCTTGATATCCCAAGTTGTGTCAAATTTATTTAGAGCCGTGCATTTCTTTTTAAACTTATCACAACTTACTACTGCAGGCTTCTGTTTAACACTTGCATATGAAATGTCTGGTTTAATAAATTCCCCTATTTGTTTTAATGTAACATTCTTTAGGACATAAAAGTGAGTTATCACAACAACTGACTTTGTCAATTGTTATGGTAGTAGTCGGATATGATCTTTAATAAATTGAAACAATTTTTTAAAGATTTAAAAACAAGGTTTGACAACGATAAGTTCTTCCCATGTGTATCTAATGCTGATATGTAACCATGCTCCTTACTTATGTTTTAATATTGTGTGATTGAATTTGATATGCTTGACTGATGGTACTTGTATGATCAGAAGTAGTAGCTAGATGTTTAAGTATCAGATTTAGATTAGTTTTATTAATGATACCTAGTTCAACAGATAGAGAGGTCCTATACGGGAGTACCAAGTCAATGTGAGCTTGAAACTCTGAACAAAAAAATACCAGGTCATGCAGATAAAAAGTAAATTTAGATAAAATGTTACTATTAAAATACAAACCACACAGCTCCCCAAGGTAGAATTTGAGAATCGGCATACTATATCCTTCTGCTACTTTGCTTAAATGGTAAGCAAATTGTTTATTTTTTGTTTTTTTTCTACCTAAAATGGCAGAAAACACACCTATTTTGGAGATGGAAAGGACGGCTAGAGGGGAAATGGAGGAGGCCGGTGTTTTTTAATTACATTTTTTCTAGGTGTCTTTTATTCCATTTGCTAACAATTTAGGCAAAGTAGCCCCAAAAGTAAATGTTTTTATAATACATGATTTTTTAAGCATTGTAATTGGACATTTTGGCACACGTCTGTTTTGAGTAAAAAATTTTGCTTTTTAAAACTTTATGCTGTTTTCGCACCTTTTAAAATAGTAAGTCGGACCCAGCGGTAGAGGGGATCTCCTGCATGACAGATTTAATATAATTTACGCCAGCGTGAATTATAGCGAAAATCTATGCTAGCTCGTAGTTTTCAGTCTGTGGAGCTCTGAAAGCCCAAGTTGCACCAAATTTATTCAGAGCCGTGAGCTTCTTGGGATCTGCTCATATCACGTGTTTTTCTTTTCGTCTGAGATATACATCGTGAGGAGTCCTGACATATACCTCCAACATATGGCACTGACGTACCCTACTGTATAGGCATATATGGACAGTGATGTTAGGGGCTTGGCAAAGCCCTTGATGTCACTGTAAATATATGAACTGGGATGTTAGGAGTTTAAAAACCCAGAAACCTACGCCAGAGTGTCGGCAACGCTGTGGCCGGGGATTCAAATTCTAGAGGGACTCACTGTCCATATATGGACAGTGATATCAAAGGCTTTAAAGAGACTCTGTCACCACATTATTAGTGCCCTATCTCCTATATAAGGAGATCGGCGCTGTAATGTAGGTGACAGTAATGCTTTTTATTTAAAAAAACGATCTTTTTTTACAAAGTTAGGAGCGATTTAAGTTTATGCTAATGAGCTTTCTTAATGCCCAAGTGGGCGTACTTTTACTTTCGACCAAGTGGGCGTTGTACAGAGGAGTGCATGACGCTGACCAATCAGCATCATGCACTCCTCTCCATTCATTTACACTGCAACGGAGATCTCGGAGCTAAACGAGATTTCGTATCCGTTGCTGGAATCTCACAGAAAAGAGTCAGAAGTGTCAGGATTCTGAGTACACATGACGTCCAGGCTGGATTTCATGTGTATTCATTATCAGGACACTAGTAATGTTAGGGCTTGTGTATGAGGCTGCACATAGCGATCCGATATATCTATATCGCTAGCGCAGTGTAAATGAATGGAGAGGAGTGCATGATGCTGATTGGTCAGCGTCATGCACTCCTCTGTACAACGCCCACTTGGTCGAAAGTAAAAGTACGCCCACTTGGGCATTAAGAAAGCTCATTAGCATAAACTTTAAACTCTCCTAACTTTGTGAAAAAAGATCGTTTTTTTAATTCAAAAGCATTACTGTCACCTACATTACAGCGCCCATCTCCTTATGTAGGAGATAGGACACTTATAATGTGGTGACAGAGTCTCTTTAAACTTTTGAGTCCCTGGCCAGAGCATCGCAAGCGCTCTGGCCGGGAACTTCTGTCTTTGGAAAGCTCTCAACGACAGTGATGTTAGGAGCTTAAAAGCCCATGAGTCCACGGCCAGAGTGTCGGCAGTGCTCTGGCTAGTGATTGTTCTCCTGGAAAGAGCCCCTGACGTCACTGTCCATATTTGGACAGTGATGTAAGGAGCTGAAAAACTCAGGAATCCACGGCCAGAAAGTAGGCAACGCTCTGGCCAGTGATTGCTCTCCTGGAAGGAGCCACTGAAGTCACTGTCCATATAGGGACAGTGACGTTAGGGGATTTGAGATGCTGGAATACCCGGCTAAAGTGTCGGGAACGCCCTAGAATTGGAGTAAATTATACCGGAAATCTATGCCAGATTGTATCTGGCATAGCTTTCTATTTGTGGAGCCTTGATATCCCAAGTTGTGTCAAATTTATTTAGAGCCGTGCACTTCTTTTTAAACTTATCACAACTTACTACTGCAGGCTTCTGTTTAACACTTGCATATGAAATGTCTGGTTTAATAAATTCCCCTATTTGTTTTAATGTAACATTCTTTAGGACATAAAAGTGAGATATCACAACAACTGACTTTGTCAATTGTTATGGTAGTAGTCGGATATGATATTTAATAAATTGAAACAATTTTTTAAAGATTTAAAAACAAGGTTTGACAACGATAAGTTCTTCCCATGTGTATCTAATGCTGATATGTAACCATGCTCCTTACTTATGTTTTAATATTGTGTGATTGAATTTGATATGCTTGATTGATGGTACTTGTATGATCAGAAGTAGTAGCTAGATGTTTAAGTATCAGATTTAGATTAGTTTTATTAATGATACCTAGTTCAACAGATAGAGAGGTCCTATACGGGAGTACCAAGTCAATGTGAGCTTGAAACTCTGAACAAAAAAATACCAGGTCATGCAGATAAAAAGTAAATTTAGATAAAATGTTACTATTAAAATAAAACCACACAGCTCCCCTAGGTAGAATTTTAGAAACGGCATACTATACCCTTCTGCTACTTTGCTTAAATGGTAAGCAAATTGTTTATTTTTTGTTTTTTTCTACCTAAAATGGCAGAAAACACACCTATTTTGGAGATGGAAAGGACGGCTAGAGGGGAAATGGAGGAGGCCGGTGTTTTTTAATTAAATTTTTTCTAGGTGTCTTTTATTCCATTTGCTAACAATTTAGGCAAAGTAGCCTCAAAAGTAAATGTTTTTATAATACATGATTTTTTAAGCATTGTAATAGGACATTTTGGCACACGTCTGTTTTGAGTAAAAGATGTTGCTTTTTAAAACTTTATGCTGTTTTCGCACCTTTTAAAATAGTAAGTCGGACCCAGCAGGAGAGGGGATCTCCTGCATGACAGATTTAATATAATTTACGCCAGCGTGAATTATAGCGAAAATCTATGCTAGCTCGTAGATTTCAGTCTGTGGAGCTCTGAAAGCCCAAGTTGCACCAAATTTATTCAGAGCCGTGAGCTTCTTGGGATCTGCTCATATCACGTGTTTTTCTTTTCGTCTGAGATATACATCGTGAGGAGTCCTGACATATACCTCCAACATATGGCACTGACGTACCCTACTGTATAGGCATATATGGACAGTGACGTTAGGGGCTTGGCAAAGCCCTTGATGTCACTGTAAATATATGAACTGGGATGTTAGGAGTTTAAAAACCCAGAAACCTACGCCAGAGTGTCGGCAACGCTGTGGCCGGGGATTCAAATTCTAGAGGGACTCACTGTCCATATATGGACAGTGATATCAAAGGCTTTAAACTTTTGAGTCCCTGGCCAGAGCATCGCAAGCGCTCTGGCCGGGAACTTCTGTCTTTGGAAAGCTCTCAACGTCACTGTCCATATCTGGACAGTGATGTTAGGAGCTTAAAAGCCCATGAGTCCACGGCCAGAGTGTCGGCAGTGCTCTGGCTAGTGATTGCTCTCCTGGAAAGAGCCCCTGACGTCACTGTCCATATCTGGACAGTGATGTAAGGAGCTGAAAAACTCAGGAATCCACGGCCAGAATGTAGGCAACGCTCTGGCCAGTGATTGCTCTCCTGGAAGGAGCCACCGACGTCACTGTCCATATAGGGACAGTGACGTTAGGGGATTTGTGATGCTGGAATACCCGGCTAAAGTGTCGGGAACGCCCAAGCCGGGAATTCTGCTGCTAAAGGAACCCCTGACATTACTGTCCATGTATCGACAGTGGCGCTAGGGGTTTGTCATGCGAGTGTCGCAGACCAGAGCGTTGGTAAAACTATGGCCGGGATCCCGCTTCTAGAAGGAGCCTCTAGTGTCACTCTCCATATAAGGACGGTAACGGCAGGGGCCCCTCTAGTACTGGAATCCCAGGCCAGAGTGCTACCGATGCTCTAGGCTTGGGATCTAAATGTCTGAATGCCCTTGACATCAACCTATTTCAGCGGGCTACTGTTTAATATTAGCGTATAAAAAAGCTAGTCTTACTAAATTCCACCTATTGGTTTCATGTAACAGCGGGAGGTAGGGTTCTGCTGCTCGACAGATTTACTATAAATTACGCCAAGAATTGGAGTAAATTATACCGGAAATCTATGCCAGATTGTATCTGGCATAGCTTTCAGTTTGTGGAGCCTTGATATCCCAAGTTGTGTCAAATTTATTTTAGAGCCGTGCACTTCTTTTTAAACTTATCACAACTTACGACTGCAGGCTTCTGTTTAACACTTGCATATGAAATGTCTGGTTTAATAAATTCCCCTATTTGTTTTAATGTAAGATTCTTTAGGACATAAAAGTGAGATATCACAACAACTGACTTTGTCAATTGTTATGGTGGTAGTCGGATATGATCTTTAATAAATTGAAACTATTTTTTAAAGATTTAAAAACAAGGTTTGACAACGATAAGTTCTTCCCATGTGTATCTAATGCTGATATGTAACCATGCTCCTTACTTATGTTTTAATATTGTATGATTGAATTTGATATGCTTGACTGATGGTACTTGTATGATCAGAAGTAGTAGCTAGATGTTTAAGTATCAGATTTAGATTAGTTTTATTAATGATACCTAGTTCAACAGATAGAGAGGTCCTATACGGGAGTACCAAGTCAATGTGAGCTTGAAACTCTGAACAAAAAAATACCAGGTCATGCAGATAAAAAGTAAATTTAGATAAAATGTTACTATTAAAATACAAACCACACAGCTCCCCAAGGTAGAATTTGAGAAGCGGCATACTATACCCTTCTGCTACTTTGCTTAAATGGTAAGCAAATTGTTTATTTTTTGTATTTTTCTACCTAAAATGGCAGAAAACACACCTATTTTGGAGATGGAAAGGACGGCTAAAGGGGAAATGGAGGAGGCCGGTGTTTTTTAATTACATTTTTTCTAGGTGTCTTTTATTCCATTTGCTAACAATTTAGGCAAAGTAGCCCCAAAAGTAAATGTTTTTATAATACATGATTTTTTAAGCATTGTAATAGGACATTTTGGCACACGTCTGTTTTGAGTAAAAAATTTTGCTTTTTAAAACTTTATGCTGTTTTCGCACCTTTTAAAATAGTAAGCCGTACCCAGCGGTAGAGGGGATCTCCTGCATGACAGATTTAATATAATTTACGCCAGCGTGAATTATAGCGAAAATCCATGCTAGCTCGTAGATTTCAGTCTGTGGAGCTCTGAAAGCCCAAGTTGCACCAAATTTATTCAGAGCCGTGAGCTTCTTGGGATCTGCTCATATCACGTGTTTTTCTTTTCATCTGAGATATACATCGTGAGGAGTCCTGACATATACCTCCAACATATGGCACTGACGTACCCTACTGTATAGGCATATATGGACAGTGACGTTAGGGGCTTGGCAAAGCCCTTGATGTCACTGTAAATATATGAACTGGGATGTTAGGAGTTTAAAAACCCAGAAACCTACTCCAGAGTGTCGGCAACGCTGTGGCCAGGGATTCAAATTCTAGAGGGACTCACTGTCCATATATGGACAGTGATATCAAAGGCTTTAAACTTTTGAGTCCCTGGCCAGAGCATCGCAAGCGCTCTGGCCGGGAACTTCTGTCTTTGGAAAGCTCTCAACGTCACTGTCCATATCTGGACAGTGATGTTAGGAGCTTAAAAGCCTATGAGTCCACGGCCAGAGTGTCGGCAGTGACCTGGCTAGTGATTGCTCTCCTGGAAAGCGCCCCTGACGTCACTGTCCATATCTGGACAGTGATGTAAGGAGCTGAAAAACTCAGGAATCCACGGCCAGAATGTAGGCAACGCTCTGGCCAGTGATTGCTCTCCTGTAAGGAGCCACTGACGTCACTGTCCATATAGGGACAGTGACGTTAGGGTATTTGAGATGCTGGAATACCCGGCTAAAGTGTCGGGAACGCCCTAGAATTGGAGTATATTATACCGGAAATCTATGCCAGATTGTATCTGGCATAGCTTTCAGTTTGTGGAGCCTTGATATCCCAAGTTGTGTCAAATTTATTTAGAGCCGTGCACTTCTTTTTTTTTTTTTTTCCAAAACATTTTTTATTAAAATTTTACTTGCAACATTTTTTTTTTCTGTGTCATTACAAGGAACAAGGTATGGCATTGCCCACACCTTGGCAAAATTAAATACATACATAGTTGTTCATACCAGTATATTTGTTAATAACATCAGAAGCAGATATGTTGATTTTACATTACATTGTGAACTGCAGCTTAAACAATAAACCTTTTAACCATTTAAACCAATAACCTTGGTAGTCTTATTTATGCCTTATCCTTATTTCCTTTCAATGCCTCTATGCAAACCCTTACTCTCTCTATTTCCATCTACTTTCTTGGTGGTTTGATTTTCAATTTCCCTAAGGATCCCTTCAGATCTTCTGTAAGATACCATTTTGTTTGTTGAAATCCCGCCATCACCATCTCAATATCTAGTTCTGACATCTGCTCCAAGAACGGTTTCCATTTCCTGAAAAAACTAGCCGTTTTCCGCTCTTTGTGTATTAGGGCATCTGTCCTATCTGAATACAGACATGTTTTCAATTGCTGTATGAGTTGTTCTAATGTCGGTGCATTGGGTTCCAGCCAGTTTTTCAGTATACATCTTTTTGCAATGAGTATTATTATATGTGCTAGCGGAGATATGTGTGTTACCGTCCCCTCTTCTTCCACTTCCATTGATGCTCTGGAGTGGAACAAAAGAAGTATGGGGTTTAGTGGCATAGGTTTATCCCATAATTTCGCCATAAATGCCAGCACTAGTGACCAATATCCTTGTGTATTCGGGCATGACCAAATTCCATGATGCAGATCTGTATGTGGCTGAGCACACTTCGGGCATGCATGCAATCGGTCTGGGTTGCTATCATTTGGCGGTATGTTAAAAGCGTAAATGGCTGCATGCATTAGTCTAAACTGTGTCTCCCTCCACACCTCATTAACTACATGTTTTCTCACTGCTTTCCATCCCTCTAGTATTTGATCGTTTACATCTGTTGTTTTAAAAACACGTCTCCAATAAGGGAATTGTTGTTTTGGGTCTATTTTTATATAAATATCCTTTATTGCCCGATATAGTACCGACAATGACTTCCTATGTGATTCTTCTACCAGTGCATCAAAAGGATTATCTACAATCTCCCTTTCCAAGTTTCCTACCTCCCTAGCACAGAAAGTTTTAACCTGCATGTATTGTAAAAAGTGTGTTGGCTGGATCCCAAATTTGTTCACTAGCTCTGGCAGCGTCTATAGCCTCGGTTCCGTTGTGTGCAGTATCTGCTTTACTGTGGCTATCCCCCTTTGCTTCCATGTCTTAAATAAACTACTTGTCATGCCCGCTGGGAACTGTATATGTGACCATAATGGTAAGTATTTAGACAACTGAAAAGATAGGCCCTGCTTTTTCCTCACTTCCTTCCAGCACATAATTGTGTCTCGTAATATGACTGAGGATTTAACATGGCACGGGAGGTGCTTAAGTTTTGTGTGCAATAATGCTTGAAGGTCGTATTTACCTGCTAGTGCTGACTCTAGTTCCTGGTTGGAGTAATGATTAGTTTTGTGTATCCAGTCTAACACATGTCGGAATAGACTGGCTATATTGTATCCCCTTAAATGCGGAATGTTCACCCCCCCCCTGCCAGTGAAATCCCTGCAACTTCGTTAGCGATATCCTTGGCCGTTTATACAACCATATAAATTTCGTTATAGTGGAATTAAAAATTTTGACATCCTTATGCTTCAATAGTACCGGCAGTGTTTGCATTGGGTACAATAATCTAGCGAAGGAGATCATCTTGACCAGATGGCATCTACCGAACATAGAGAGCGGCAATGTCCTCCATCTTTCAAGTTCCAGCCTTATTTTGTGGAAGATGGGTTCATAATTCAGATGATATAAGGTTCCCGGGGTTTTCCCGATCCGTATCCCCAAATATGTTATTTGTGATTTTGCAATTTTTATGCCTAATTGCTGTAACCTCTCATCCGCTGTATGATTATGTTGTGTCAAACCTAAGAGTTCGCTTTTGAGGGGGTTAATTTTGAGACCCGCGAATAGCCCATAGTTATGGATCACCTCGAAAACCCTAGGGAGATGCCTAGACGGTTGAGAGAGAAACAGCAGGATATCATCTGCAAAGACTGCCGCCTTAACCTCAACCTCGCCAACTCTAATCCCATTAAATATCCGCCCCTGTTCCAGGATCTGTATCAGGGGTTCCAATGCTAGGTCAAATAAGAGTGGTGATAGTGGGCACCCCTGTCTCGTTCCCTTATGTAGCTTAAACGTCTTTGACTTGATTCCTGGCGTGCACACAGCCGCCGTGGGGTTCTTGTATAACGTTTTTATGTAATTTCTAAATGCCCCTTGTATGTTAAATTTATCCAAGACCATGCCCAGCCACTGCCACTCAACATTGTCAAACGCCTTTTCAGCATCCAGCAACACAAGTGCCGATTGGCTGAATGACTTTGGCTGTGCTGCCACCCCATCCATAACTCCTAATACTTTTCTAATATTTGTAACTGCCGATCTACCTTTAATGAAACCCACCAGACGAGGCATTATTTGGGCAAGCCTATTTGCCATGATCTTGGACAATATCTTGATATCCTGATTTATTAAGGATATGGGTCTGTATGAGCTCGGTAGTGACAGATCTTTCCCATTTTTTGGTAGCACCTTGATGTATGCTGTATTTGCTGCATCAGGAATGTTCTCACCCTCCAATAGAGAATTAAAATATGCTAATACCGTCGGCGTTATTTGTTCCTGTAGCATTTTATAGAATTCTGCCGGGTAACCATCAGGTCCCGGCGTCTTCTCATTTGCTAATGACTTTATGGCTATCTGTAACTCTACCAGTGTTATTCGTGCGTTCAAGTCTTCTAATTGCCCCTGGTCTAAGGTAGGTAAGGTGATATCTGCCAGAAATCGGTCACCCCACACATCCCCCGGTACCAATGTGGTCTCGTACAGCTGCTGATAGAAAGCCTGAAAAATGTCATTCATCTTTTTGGGTTCCGTTTGTACACAGCCCTTGTGATCTCTTAGTTTGGTTATATGTGTAGGTGGCCGAAATCCCCTAGCCAATCCCGCCAACAGTTTTCCCGCCTTGTTGCCAAAACGAAAAAGTTTGGCCTCATAGAGTGATCTCCCAAACTTCTCCCTTTTATCCAACCATGACTCAAAGTGTTTCCTCGCATCCACCCATTTGTGTTTTTTATCTGTCGACGGGTCAGCAAGGAAAGAAGAATACGCTGTTCTAAGGTTATCACTACACTCTCTGTATTTTTGTTGGATCTGTTTTTTCTTAAACGTTACGTACGATATGAGCCTCCCTCTCAAGACTGCCTTAGCCATCTCCCAGTACAGGGCCTGATCAGCCGCATGTTCTGCATTGTCTATAGCATATTCTAACCACCATCCCTTTATCCGTGCTTGAAAATCTTCATCTTCTGCTAAATTTGCTGGAAATCTCCACTGAGTAAACTCCCCCCTGGGGTGTGTATCCGCCAACACCAACCGTACTGGCGCATGATCAGATATGATCATGTCTGTGATGTCTACCTGTTCTACTCGTTGTAACATATGTTGGCTTAAATAAATGTAGTCTAATCTCGACCAGGATTTGTGATATGGTGAGAAATAAGTGTATTCCCTGTCATCCGGATGGCTGTATCTCCAGCTATCAGTTAGTTGTGTGGTTTGTGAGAATTCAGGCAATATGCCATCTGTAGCCAGTGTCGGTGCCTGTGCATCTCTCTTCCTATCTTCATCTGCATATTGTACTGAGTTAAAGTCTCCCCCTACCAGCTTCATTGCACATGTGTCAGCTAGGAGTGTAATCTGGAGGTTCTGAAAGTAAGTGCGATTATTTGTATTGGGCGCATATACATTATATATACTAACTTCCCCCCATTGTGTGTCTAGCAGGATGTGCATTAATCGTCCCTCTGTGTCCACATATTTTGAAAGTAAAGTGAAGGCAAGATTTTTGCTTATTAAAATTATCACTCCATTTTTTTTTTGAATAGCTGGGGAACCATAAACATTTCCCACCCAAAATTTACGCATTCTAAAAAAATCTTTTTCTTCCAGGTGAGTTTCTTGAAGCAAAGCCAGGTCAGCCTTCAGTTTGCCAAGGTGACGCAGGACCATTGACCTTTTGTGTGGGGACAGTAGTCCCTTAACATTCCATGTCACTACTCTCATAAAGAGAAATTAAGTTATTCGTTAGCGGAGACTGGCTATGCTTCTGCATCATATATAGGATGTTGTGTATTAATAAGGAATAAATTGGGAATCTAATGTCTGTGCGGCTCAGCCCCCTCGAACTAGGGCTAATACGACTACCAATCAACCATTGATCCCCACTATGTGAGAACACATTAACTCTCCCCGACTCCCTCGGAGAGCCCCCATTTTCCCTCTCATATTTCCTCAGGACTTCTCTTTTTTCTGCCATGTGACTTACTCTCCTCTACTTACAGATAATATCTCGTCAGCATAACACATTTAACATGTTTTAACAATATCTCAGCTGTCAATGTATTTGTGCTTATCTTTCTTGTTTTAAACTGTTTTAAACTAGGCCCCAATGTCATCACCAAGTAACTTCCTTTGTTACATATGTCAACTATTAGACACGTGAATACATGAATAAGTTCCAATTTCACTCGACGGTGGTACTCACGACTCTCGTCTGCCGAGGAGTCGACTGGCATTTGATTCTGGGTGTACACTAGCCGTGTCGTGGAGTCTGTGGCAGTCTCTTTTCCTTGGGTGGCTGTCCCTTCGGATGTGTCACGTTCTGCTGCACGCTTCCTCCCGAGAAATCTCCATCTGCTGCTGTAGACACTGTTTCCCTGAATAAATCTTTGTACACTGCCTCCGCTTCCTGGTGGTCTGTATAAACTTGTAGGGTGCCACTTGGAGTTGTTACCTTTAAAATCGCTGGGTATAGCAATTGGAACTTAAGTCCCCGCTTGTGGAACGCTGTGCAGATTTTGCTGAATAGCTTTCGTTTCTTTGAAACTTCCGCGGAGTAATCACTAAATAACATGACTGTGATGCCGTTTAATTTCGTCGGGCCCCGTCTGGTTTTGTACATGCGCAGCAGCGCTTCCTTGTCAGCATAATCAAGATAGCGTACTATGACTTGTCGCGCTCTCTTTAGTGCGCCTTGGTGTTTCGGCAGAGTCTATCTGTCTGGACCCACTCTATGCGCTCTTTCAACTTTACATGGCCCCTCCATATTCAGCATCTTTGGCAGATCATATTCACAGATGCGCTTTAGTTGCGTGGCTGGTACTGATTCTGGTATTCCCACTATTCGCACGTTGTTCCGTCTCGATCTGTTCTCCAGGTCATCTATTTTGGATAACATCTTTTGTTTTTCGGCCAATAGCTCCTGAAGTGCGCCATGCGTGTCTGCTGCTTCATCTTCTAACAGGGATATTCTTTGCTCTACTTCATCTAGACGTATGCCCTGTGTGATACCTCGCTTTGCAGTGCCTTCAGTGAGGTTGATATGGTATTGGCCAGTGTGTCTTGTATGTCGGGTGTTATACGCTTGGCTACCTCCATGGCCAGTTTTCTGTAATCAATTTTCATTGAACTCGAGGTCTCCTCCCCACCTTCCTCATCTGACATTGTCTCTTCCTGGTCTGAGGATGGCCTACTTGCTGCCTGCTTGTCTTTTCTGGTGACCGGTGGCATTTTTATTTGCACCCGTTGCGCGGCCCCTGTTTCTTGGATCGATTCCCGACTATGACAAGTTATGCGTGCCGCTGGCGAATGTGCTGTTGTCAACACGTGGTCTGAGCGCGTTGTAGTAAAATGGCGCTCCCTCACTCACAATGCCCTGTTACAGGCGTCTGTCTTCAAAGACGGTCTAACCGCTTTTGCAATCTGTTCTGAGCATCCGCGGTACCTGGTCAATCTGTGCAATTTTGGTGGTGTGCGTGCATCACTCCGCCTTCTCCCCGTGTACACCGAAGTGCTCCGCTCCCCTTCTCCGTCACCCGCAACCTCCTGTAAGTGCGCTGATAACACCGTCTATAAAGCTGTCTATATCGGGACCTCTCGTGCTTGCATGTTATATGTGTCGGGGTTAACGTCAGCTGTGCCCAACCTGTCTGTGGCTCAGACAGCGCGTTGTTTAGGGCTGTGAGCCGCGGCAAGATGGCGCCTCTTCACCTCCTCTATCTCGCTCCGGTATTTGGCGCCAAAACTAACCAGACCGCGTTAGCGGTAAGTATGGGAAGACCCCGGTACCTGCTACCTGCTTCAGTCAGGTTTCTGTGCCCTGCCGATCCGGTGCTGTGCGGATTATAACTTGTCTTGGTCCCGTGTCTTCTGGCCGGCTCCGCTCCCTGTTTCCTGCGCTAAAATCTGCCGATAAGCGCGGGAGGTGTCTGATCTCTCCGGTTTCTCCCGTATGTGTCGGTTGCAGCTTGCTAGGTCAGTGCTGACCTTTGTAACGTTTTTCACGTGTTAGCTGGATATCTTAGTCGATTTTTATGTCCCGTAGATCTGGAGAGCTCCTTTCTCCCTCCTCACATGTCAGCGCCGGAACCGGAAGTCGTGCACTTCTTTTTAAACTTATCACAACTTACTACTGCAGGCTTCTGTTTAACACTTGCATATGAAATGTCTGGTTTAATAAATTCCCCTATTTGTTTTAACGTAACATTCTTTAGGACATAAAAGTGAGATATCACAACAACTGACTTTGTCAATTGTTATGGTAGTAGTCGGATATGATCTTTAATAAATTGAAACAATTTTTTAAAGATTTAAAAACAAGGTTTGACAACGATAAGTTCTTCCCATGTGTATCTAATGCTGATATGTAACCATGCTCCTTACTTATGTTTTAATATTGTGTGATTGAATTTGATATGCTTGACTGATGGTACTTGTATGATCAGAAGTAGTAGCTAGATGTTTAAGTATCAGATTTAGATTAGTTTTATTAATGATACCCAGTTCAACAGATAGAGAGGTCCTATAGGGGAGTACCAAGTCAATGTGAGCTTGAAACTCTGAACAAAAAAATACCAGGTCATGCAGCTAAAAAGTAAATTTAGATAAAATGTTACTATTAAAATACAAACCACACAGCTCCCCAAGGTAGAATTTGAGAAACGGCATACTATACCCTCCTGCTACTTTGCTTAAATGGTAAGCAAATTGTTTATTTTTTGTTTTTTTCTACCTAAAATGGCAGAAAACACACCTATTTTGGAGATGGAAAGGACGGCTAGAGGGGAAATGGAGGAGGCCAGTGTTTTTTAATTACATTTTTTCTAGGTGTCTTTTATTCCATTTGCTAACAATTTAGGCAAAGTAGCCCCAAAAGTAAATGTTTTTATAATACATGATTTTTTAAGCATTGTAATAGGACATTTTGGCACACGTGTGTTTTGAGTAAAAAATTTTGCTTTTTAAAACTTTATGCTGTTTTCGCACCTTTTAAAATAGTAAGTCGGACCCAGCGGTAGAGGGGATCTCCTGCATGACAGATTTAATATCATTTACGCCAGCGTGAATTATAGAGAAAATCTATGCTAGCTCGTAGATTTCAGTCTGTGGAGCTCTGAAAGCCCAAGTTGCACCAAATTTATTCTGAGCCGTGAGCTTCTTGGTATCTGCTCATATCACGTGTTTTTCTTTTCCTCTGAGATATACATCGTGAGGAGTCCTGACATATACCTCCAACATATGGCACTGACGTACCCTACTGTATAGGCATATATGGACAGTGACGTTAGGGGCTTGGCAAAGCCCTTGATGTCACTGTAAATATATGAACTGGGATGTTAGGAGTTTAAAAACCCAGAAACCTACGCCAGAGTGTCGGCAACGCTGTGGCCAGGGATTCAAATTCTAGAGGGACTCACTGTCCATATATGGACAGTGATATCAAAGGCTTTAAACTTTTGAGTCCCTGGCCAGAGCATCACAAGCGCTCTGGCCGGGAACTTCTGTTGATGCTCTGGCCAGGGACTCCTGTCTTTGGAAAGCTCTCAACGTCACTGTCCATATCTGGACAATGATGTTAGGAGCTTAAAAGCCCATGAGTCCACGGCCAGAGTGTCGGCAGTGCTCTGGCTAGTGATTGCTCTCCTGGAAAGAGCCCCTGACGTCACTGTCCATATCTGGACAGTGATGTAAGGAGCTGAAAAACTCAGGAATCCACGGCCAGAATGTAGGCAACGCTCTGGCCAGTGATTGCTCTCCTGGAAGGAGCCATTGACGTCACTGTCCATATAGGGACAGTGACGTTAGGGGATTTGAGATGCTGGAATACCCGGCTAAAGTGTCGGGAACGCCCTAGCCGGGAATTCTGCTGCTAAAGGAACCCCTGACATTACTGTCCATGTATCGACAGTGGCGCTAGGGGTTTGTCATGCGAGTGTCGCAGACCAGAGCGTTGGTAAAACTATGGCCGGGATCCCGCTTCTAGAAGGAGCCTCTAGTGTCACTCTCCATATAAGGATGGTAACGGCAGGGGCCCCTCTAGTACTGGAATCCCAGGCCAGAGTGCTACCGATGCTCTAGGCTTGGGATCTAAATGTCTGAATGCCCTTGACATCAACCTATTTCAGCGGGCTACTGTTTAATTTTAACGTATAAAAAAAGCTAGTCTTACTAAATTCCACCTATTGGTTTCATGTAACAGCGGGAGGTAGGGTTCTGCTGCTTGACAGATTTACTATAAATTACGCCAAGAATTGGAGTAAATTATACCGGAAATCTATGCCAGATTGTATCTGGCATAGCTTTCAGTTTGTGGAGCCTTGATATCCCAAGTTGTGTCAAATTTATTTAGAGCCGTGCACTTCTTTTTAAACTTATCACAACTTACTACTGCAGGCTTCTGTTTAACACTTGCATATGAAATGTCTGGTTTAATAAATTCCCCTATTTGTTTTAATGTAACATTCTTTAGGACATAAAAGTGAGATATCACAACAACTGACTTTGTCAATTGTTATGGTAGTAGTCGGATATGATCTTTAATAAATTGAAACAATTTTTTAAAGATTTAAAAACAAGGTTTGACAACGATAAGTTCTTCCCATGTGTATCTAATGCTGATATGTAACCATGCTCCTTACTTATGTTTTAATATTGTGTGATTGAATTTGATATGCTTGACTGATGGTACTTGTATGATCAGAAGTAGTAGCTAGATGTTTAAGTATCAGATTTAGATTAGTTTTATTAATGATACCTAGTTCAACAGATAGAGAGGTCCTATAGGGGAGTACCAAGTCAATGTGAGCTTGAAACTCTGAACAAAAAAATACCAGGTCATGCAGATAAAAAGTAAATTTAGATAAAATGTTACTATTAAAATACAAACCACATCTCCCCAAGGTAGAATTTGAGACACGGCATACTATACCCTTCTGCTACTTTGCTTAAATGGTAAGCAAATTGTTTATTTTTTGTTTTTTTCTACCTAAAATGGCAGAAAACACACCTATTTTGGAGATGGAAAGGACGGCTAGAGGGGAAATGGAGGAGGCCGGTGTTTTTTAATTACATTTTTTCTAGGTGTCTTTTATTCCATTTGCTAACAATTTAGGCAAAGTAGCCCCAAAAGTAAATGTTTTTATAATACATGATTTTTTAAGCATTGTAATAGGACATTTTGGCACACGTCTGTTTTGAGTAAAAAAATTTGCTTTTTAAAACTTTATGCTGTTTTCGCACCTTTTAAAATAGTAAGTCGGACCCAGCGGTAGAGGGGATCTCCTGCATGACAGATTTAATATAATTTACGCCAGCGTGAATTATAGCGAAAATCTATGCTAGCTCGTAGATTTCAGTCTGTGGAGCTCTGAAAGCCCAAGTTGCACCAAATTTATTCAGAGCCTTGAGCTTCTTGGGATCTGCTCATATCACGTGTTTTTCTTTTCCTCTGAGATATACATCGTGAGGAGTCCTGACATATACCTCCAACATATGGCACTGACGTACCCTACTTTATAGGCATATATGGACAGTGACGTTAGGGGCTTGGCAAAGCCCTTGATGTCACTGTAAATATATGAACTGGGATGTTAGGAGTTTAAAAACCCAGAAACCTACGCCAGAGTGTCGGCAACGCTGTGGCCGGGGATTCAAATTCTAGAGGGACTCACTGTCCATATATGGACAGTGATATCAAAGGCTTTAAACTTTTGAGTCCCTGGCCAGAGCATCACAAGCGCTCTGGCCGGGAACTTCTGTCTTTGGAAAGCTCTCAACGTCACTGTCCATATCTGGACAATGATGTTAGGAGCTTAAAAGCCCATGAGTCCACGGCCAGAGTGTCGGCAGTGCTCTGGCTAGTGATTGCTCTCCTGGAAAGAGCCCCTGACGTCACTGTCCATATCTGAACAGTGATGTAAGGAGCTGAAAAACTCAGGAATCCACGGCCAGAATGTAGACAACGCTCTGGCCAGTGATTGCTCTCCTGGAAGGAGCCATTGACGTCACTGTCCATATAGGGACAGTGACGTTAGGGGATTTGAGATGCTGGAATACCCGGCTAAAGTGTCGGGAACGCCCTAGCCGGGAATTCTGCTGCTAAAGGAACCCCTGACATTACTGTCCATGTATCGACAGTGGCGCTAGGGGTTTGTCATGCGAGTGTCGCAGACCAGAGCGTTGGTAAAACTATGGCCGGGATCCCGCTTCTAGAAGGAGCCTCTAGTGTCACTCTCCATATAAGGATGGTAACGGCAGGGGCCCCTCTAGTACTGGAATCCCAGGCCAGAGTGCTACCGATGCTCTAGGCTTGGGATCTAAATGTCTGAATGCCCTTGACATCAACCTATTTCAGCGGGCTACTGTTTAATATTAGCGTATAAAAAAGCTAGTCTTACTAAATTCCACCTATTGGTTTCATGTAACAGCGGGAGGTAGGATTCTGCTTCTTGACAGATTTACTATAAATTACGCCAAGAATTGGAGTAAATTATACCGGAAATCTATGCCAGATTGTATCTGGCATAGCTTTCAGTTTGTGGAGCCTTGATATCCCAAGTTGTGTCAAATTTATTTAGAGCCGTGCATTTCTTTTTAAACTTATCACAACTTACTAATGCAGGCTTCTGTTTAACACTTGCATATGAAATGTCTGGTTTAATAAATTCCCCTATTTGTTTTAAGGTAACATTCTTTAGGACATAAAAGTGAGATATCACAACAACTGACTTTGTCAATTGTTATGGTAGTAGTCGGATATGATCTTTAATAAATTGAAACAATTTTTTAAAGATTTAAAAACAAGGTTTGACAACGATAAGTTCTTCCCATGTGTATCTAATGCTGATATGTAACCATGCTCCTTACTTATGTTTTAATATTGTGTGATTGAATTTGATATGCTTGACTGATGGTACTTGTATGATCAGTAGTAGCTAGATGTTTAAGTATCAGATTTAGATTAGTTTTATTAATGATACCTAGTTCAACAGATAGAGAGGTCCTATAGGGGAATACCAAGTCAATGGGAGCTTGAAACTCTGAACAAAAAAATACCAGGTCATGCAGATAAAAAGTAAATTTAGATAAAATGTTACTATTAAAATACAAACCACACAGCTCCCCAAGGTAGTATTTGAGAAACGGCATACTATACCCTTCTGCTACTTTGCTTAAATGGTAAGCAAATTGTTTATTTTTTGTTTTTTTTCTACCTAAAATGGCAGAAAACACACCTATTTTGGAGATGGAAAGGACGGCTAGAGGGGAAATGGAGGAGGCCGGTGTTTTTTAATTACATTTTTTCTAGGTGTCTTTTATTCCATTTGCTAACAATTTAGGCAAAGTAGCCCCAAAAGTAAATGTTTTTATAATACATGATTTTTTAAGCATCGTAATAGGACATTTTGGCACACGTCTGTTTTGAGTAAAAAAATTTGCTTTTTAAAACTTTATGCTGTTTTTGCACCTTTTAAAATAGTAAGTCGGACCCAGCGGTAGAGGGGATCTCCTGCATGACAGATTTAATATAATTTACGCCAGCGTGAATTATAGCGAAAATCTATGCTAGCTCGTAGATTTCAGTCTGTGGAGCTCTGAAAGCCCAAGTTGCACCAAATTTATTCAGAGCCGTGAGCTTCTTGGGATCTGCTCATATCACGTGTTTTTCTTTTCGTCTGAGATATACATCGTGAGGAGTCCTGACATATACCTCCAACATATGGCACTGACGTACCCTACTGTATAGGCATATATGGACAGTGACGTTAGGGGCTTGGCAAAGCCCTTGATGTCACTGTAAATATATGAACTGGGATGTTAGGAGTTTAAAAACCCAGAAACCTACGCCAGAGTGTCGGCAACGCTGTGGCCGGGGATTCAAATTCTAGAGGGACTCACTGTCCATATATGGACAGTGATATCAAAGGCTTTCAACTTTTGAGTCCCTGGCCAGAGCATCGCAAGCGCTCTGGCCGGGAACTTCTGTCTTTGGAAAGCTCTCAACGTCACTGTCCATATCTGGACAGTGATGTCAGGAGCTTAAAAGCCCATGAGTCCACGGCCAGAGTGTCGGCAGTGCTCTGGCTAGTGATTGCTCTCCTGGAAAGAGCCCCTGACGTCACTGTCCATATCTGGACAGTCATGTAAGGAGCTGATAAACTCAGGAATCCACGGCCAGAATGTAGGCAACGCTCTGGCCAGTGATTGCTCTCCTGAAAGGAGCCACTGACGTCACTGTCCATATAGGGACAGTGACGTTAGGGGATTTGAGATGCTGGAATACCCAGCTAAAGTGTAGGGAACGCCCTAGCTGGGAATTCTGCTGCTAAAGGAACCCCTGACATTACTGTCCATGTATCGACAGTGGCGCTAGGGGTTTGTCATGCGAGTGTCGCAGACCAGAGCGTTGGTAAAACTGTGGCCGGGATCCCGCTTCTAGAAGGAGCCTCTAGTGTCACTCTCCATATAAGGACGGTAACGGCAGGGGCCCCTCCAGTACTGGAATCCCAGGCCAGAGTGCTACCGATGCTCTAGGCTTGGGATCTAAATGTCTGAATGCCCTTGACATCAACCTATTTCAGCGGGCTACTGTTTAATATTAGCGTATAAAAAAGCTAGTCTTACTAAATTCCACCTATTGGTTTCGTGTAACAGCGGGACGTAGGGTTCTGCTGCTCGACAGATTTACTATAAATTACGTCAAGAATTGGAGTAAATTATACCGGAAATCTATGCCAGATTGTATCTGGCATAGCTTTCAGTTTGTGGAGCCTTGATATCCCAAGTTGTGTCAAATTTATTTAGAGCCATGCACTTCTTTTTAAACTTATCACAACTTACTACTGCAGGCTTCTGTTTAACACTTGCATATGAAATGTCTGGTTTAATAAATTCCCCTATTTGTATTAATGTAACATTCTTTAGGACATAAAAGTGAGATATCACAACAACTGACTTTGTCAATTGTTATGGTAGTAGTCGGATATGATCTTTAATAAATTGAAACAATTTTTTAAAGATTTAAAAACAAGGTTTGACAACGATAAGTTCTTCCCATGTGTATCTAATGCTGATATGTAACCATGCTCCTTACTTATGTTTTAACATTGTGTGATTGAATTTGATATGCTTGACTGATGGTACTTGTATGATCAGAAGTAGTAGCTAGATGTTTAAGTATCAGATTTAGATTAGTTTTATTAATGATACCTAGTTCAACAGATAGAGAGGTCCTATAGGGGAGTACCAAGTCAATGTGAGCTTGAAACTCTGAACAAAAAAATACCAGGTCATGCAGATAAAAAGTAAATTTAGATAAAATGTTACTATTAAAATACAAACCACACAGCTCCCCAAGGTAGAATTTGAGAAACGGCATACTATACCCTTCTGCTACTTTGCTTAAATGGTAAGCAAATTGTTTATTTTTTATTTTTTTTCTACCTAAAATGGCAGAAAACACACCTATTTTGGAGATGGAAAGGACGGCTAGAGGGGAAATGGAGGAGGCCGGTGTTTTTTAATTACATTTTTTCTAGGTGTCTTTTATTCCATTTGCTAACAATTTAGGCAAAGTAGCCCCAAAAGTAAATGTTTTTATAATACATGATTTTTTAAGCATCGTAATAGGACATTTTGGCACACGTCTGTTTTGAGTAAAAAATTTTGCTTTTTAAAACTTTATGCTGTTTTTGCACCTTTTAAAATAGTAAGTCGGACCCAGCGGTAGAGGGGATCTCCTGCATGACAGATTTAATATAATTTACGCCAGCGTGAATTATAGCGAAAATCTATGCTAGCTCGTAGATTTCAGTCTGTGGAGCTCTGAAAGCCCAAGTTGCACCAAATTTATTCAGAGCCGTGAGCTTCTTGGGATCTGCTCATATCACGTGTTTTTCTTTTCGTCTGAGATATACATCGTGAGGAGTCCTGACATATACCTCCAACATATGGCACTGACGTACCCTACTGTATAGGCATATATGGACAGTGACGTTAGGGGCTTGGCAAAGCCCTTGATGTCACTGTAAATATATGAACTGGGATGTTAGGAGTTTAAAAACCCAGAAACCTACGCCAGAGTGTCGGCAACGCTGTGGCCGGGGATTCAAATTCTAGAGGGACTCACAGTCCATATATGGACAGTGAAATCAAAGGCTTTCAACTTTTGAGTCCCTGGCCAGAGCATCGCAAGCGCTCTGGCCGGGAACTTCTGTCTTTGGAAAGCTCTCAACGTCACTGTCCATATCTGGACAGTGATGTCAGGAGCTTAAAAGCCCATGAGTCCACGGTTAGAGTGTCGGCAGTGCTCTGGCTAGTGATTGCTCTCCTGGAAAGAGCCCCTGACGTCACTGTCCATATCTGGACAGTGATGTAAGGAGCTGAAAAGCTCAGAAATCCACGGCCAGAATGTAGGCAACGCTCTGGCCAGTGATTGCTCTCCTGAAAGGAGCCACTGACGTCACTGTCCATATAGGGACAGTGACGTTAGGGGATTTGAGATGCTGGAATACCCGGCTAAAGTGTCGGGAACGCCCTAGCTGGGAATTCTGCTGCTAAAGGAACCCCTGACATTACTGTCCATGTATCGACATTGGCGCTAGGGGTTTGTCATGCGAGTGTCGCAGACCAGAGCGTTGGTAAAACTGTGGCCGGGATCCCGCTTCTAGAAGGAGCCTCTAGTGTCACTCTCCATATAAGGACGGTAACGGCAGGGGCCCCTCTAGTACTGGAATCCCAGGCCAGAGTGCTACCGATGCTCTAGGCTTGGGATCTAAATGTCTGAATGCCCTTGACATCAACCTATTTCAGCGGGCTACTGTTTAATATTAGCGTATAAAAAAGCTAGTCTTACTAAATTCCACCTATTGGTTTCATGTAACAGCGGGAGGTAGGGTTCTGCTGCTCGACAGATTTACTATAAATTACGTCAAGAATTGGAGTAAATTATACCGGAAATCTATGCCAGATTGTATCTGGCATAGCTTTCAGTTTGTGGAGCCTTGATATCCCAAGTTGTGTCAAATTTATTTAGAGCCGTGCACTTCTTTTTAAACTTATCACAACTTACTACTGCAGGCTTCTGTTTAACACTTGCATATGAAATGTCTGGTTTAATAAATTCCCCTATTTGTATTAATGTAACATTCTTTAGGACATAAAAGTGAGATATCACAACAACTGACTTTGTCAATTGTTATGGTAGTAGTCGGATATGATCTTTAATAAATTGAAACAATTTTTTAAAGATTTAAAAACAAGGTTTGACAACGATAAGTTCTTCCCATGTGTATCTAATGCTGATATGTAACCATGCTCCTTACTTATGTTTTAATATTGTGTGATTGAATTTGATATGCTTGACTGATGGTACTTGTATGATCAGAAGTAGTAGCTAGATGTTTAAGTATCAGATTTAGATTAGTTTTATTAATGATACCTAGTTCAACAGATAGAGAGGTCCTATAGGGGAGTACCAAGTCAATGTGAGCTTGAATCTCTGAACAAAAAAATACCAGGTCATGCAGATAAAAAGTAAATTTAGATAAAATGTTACTATTAAAATACAAACCACACAGCTCCCCAAGGTAGAATTTGAGAAACGGCATACTATACCCTTCTGCTACTTTGCTTAAATGGTAAGCAAATTGTTTATTTTTTGTTTTTTTCTACCTAAAATGGCAGAAAACACACCTATTTTGGAGATGGAAAGGACGGCTAGAGGGGAAATGGAGGAGGCCAGTGTTTTTTAATTACATTTTTTCTAGGTGTCTTTTATTCCATTTGCTAACAATTTAGGCAAAGTAGCCCCAAAAGTAAATGTTTTTATAATACATGATTTTTTAAGCATTGTAATAGGACATTTTGGCACACGTCTGTTTTGAGTAAAAAATTTAGCTTTTTAAAACTTTATGCTGTTTTCGCACCTTTTAAAATAGTAAGTCGGACCCAGCGGTAGAGGGGATCTCCTGCATGACAGATTTAATATAATTTACGCCAGCGTGAATTATAGCGAAAATCTATGCTAGCTCGTAGATTTCAGTCTGTGGAGCTCTGAAAGCCCAAGTTGCACCAAATTTATTCAGAGCCGTGAGCTTCTTGGGATCTGCTCATATCACGTGTTTTTCTTTTCGTCTGAGATATACATCGTGAGGAGTCCTGACATATACCTCCAACATATGGCACTGACGTACCCTACTGTATAGGCATAGATGGACAGTGACGTTAGGGGCTTGGCAAAGCCCTTGATGTCACTGTAAATATATGAACTGGGATGTTAGGAGTTTAAAAACCCAGAAACCTACGCCAGAGTGTCGGCAACGCTGTGGCCGGGGATTCAAATTCTAGAGGGACTCACTGTCCATATATGGACAGTGATATCAAAGGTTTTAAACTTTTGAGTCCTTGGCCAGAGCATCGCAAGCGCTCTGGCCGGGAACTTCTGTCTTTGGAAAGCTCTCAACATCACTGTCCATATCTGGACAGTGATGTTAGGAGCTTAAAAGCCCATGAGTCCACGGCCAGAGTGTCGGCAGTGCTCTGGCTAGTGATTGCTCTCCTGGAAAGAGCCCCTGACGTCACTGTTTATATCTGGACAGGGATGTAAGGAGCTGAAAAACTCAGGAATCCACGGCCAGAATGTAGGCAACGCTCTGGCAAGTGATTGCTCTCCTGGAAGAAGCCACTGACGTCACTGTCCATATAGGGACAGTGACGTTAGGGGATTTGAGATGCTGGAATACCCGGCTAAAGTGTCGGGAACGCCCTAGAATTGGAGTCAATTATACCGGAAATCTATGCCAGATTGTATCTGGCATAGCTTTCAGTTTGTGGAGCCTTGATATCCCAAGTTGTGTCAAATTTATTTAGAGCCGTGCACTTCTTTTTAAACTTATCACAACTTACTATTGCAGGCTTCTGTTTAACACTTGCATATGAAATGTCTGGTTTAATAAATTCCCCTATTTGTTTTAATGTAACATTCTTTAGGACATAAAAGTGAGATATCACAACAACTGACTTTGTCAATTGTTATGGTAGTAGTCGGATATGATCTTTAATAAATTGAATTTTTTTTTAAAGATTTAAAAACAAGGTTTGACAACGATAAGTTCTTCCCATGTGTATCTAATGCTGATATGTAACCATGCTCCTTACTTATGTTTTAATATTGTGTGATTGAATTTGATATGCTTGACTGATGGTACTTGTATGATCACAAGTAGTAGCTAGATGTTTAAGTATCAGATTTAGATTAGTTTTATTAATGATACCTAGTTCAACAGATAGAGAGGTCCTATAGGGGAGTACCAAGTCAATGTGAGCTTGAAACTCTGAACAAAAAAATACCAGGTCATGCAGATAAAAAGTAAATTTAGAGAAAATGTTACTATTAAAATACAAACCACACAGCTCCCCAAGGTAGAATTTGAGAAACGGCATACTATACCCTTCTGCTACTTTGCTTAAATGGTAAGCAAATTGTTTATTTTTTGTTTTTTTCTACCTAAAATGGCAGAAAACACACCTATTTTGGAGATGGAAAGGACGGCTAGAGGGGAAATGAAGGAGGCCGGTGTTTTTTAATTAAATTTTTTCTAGGTGTCTTTTATTCCATTTGCTAACAATTTAGGCAAAGTAGCCCCAAAAGTAAATGTTTTTATAATACATGATTTTTTAAGCATTGTAATAGGACATTTTGGTACACGTCTGTTTTGAGTAAAAAATGTTGCTTTTTAAAACTTTATGCTGTTTTCGCACCTTTTAAAATAGTAAGTCGGACCCAGCGGTAGAGGGGATCTCCTGCATGACAGATTTAATATAATTTACGCCAGCGTGAATTATACCAAAAATCTATGCTAGCTCGTAGATTTCAGTCTGTGGAGCTCTGAAAGCCCAAGTTGCACCAAATTTATTCAGAGCCGTGAGCTTCTTGGGATCTGCTCATATCACGTGTTTTTCTTTTCGTCTGAGATATGCATCGTGAGGAGTCCTGACATATACCTCCAACATATGGCACTGACGTACCCTACTGTATAGGCATATATGGACAGTGACGTTAGGGGCTTTGCAAAGCCCTTGATGTCACTGTAAATATATGAACTGGGATGTTAGGAGTTTAAAAACCCAGAAACCTACGCCAGAGTGTCGGCAACGCTGTGGCCGGGGATTCAAATTCTAGAGGGACTCACTGTCCATATATGGACAGTGATATCAAAGGCTTTAAACTTTTGAGTCCCTGGCCAGAGCATCGCAAGCGCTCTGGCCGGGAACTTCTGTCTTTGGAAAGCTCTCAACGTCACTGTCCATATCTGGACAGTGATGTTAGGAGCTTAAAAGCCCATGAGTCCACGGCCAGAGTGTCGGCAGTGCTCTGGCTAGTGATTGCTCTCCTGGAAAGAGCCCCTGACGTCAATGTCCATATCTAAACAGTGATGTAAGGAGCTGAAAAACTCAGGAATCCACGGCCAGAATGTAGGCAACGCTCTGGACAGTGATTGCTCTCCTGGGAGGAGCCACTGACGTCACTGTCCATATATGGACAGTGACGTTAGGGGATTTGAGATGCTGGAATACCCGGCTAAAGTGTCGGGAACGCCCTAGCCGGGAATTCTGCTGCTAAAGGAACCCCTGACATTACTGTCCATGTATCGACAGTGGCGCTAGGGGTTTGTCATGCGAGTGTCGCAGACCAGAGCGTTGGTAAAACTGTGGCCGGGATCCCGCTTCTAGAAGGAGCCTCTAGTGTCACTCTCCATATAAGGACGGTAACGGCAGGGGCCCCTCTAGTACTGGAATCCCAGGCCAGAGTTCTACCGATGCTTTAGGCTTGGGATCTAAATGTCAGAATGCCCTTGACATCAACCTATTTCAGCGGGCTACTGTTTAATATTAGCGTATAAAAAAGCTAGTCTTACTAAATTCCAACTATTGGTTTCATTTAACAGCGGGAGGTAGGGTTCTGCTGCTCGACAGATTTACTATAAATTACGCCAAGAATTGGAGTAAATTATACCGGAAATCTATGCCAGATTGTATCTGGCATAGCTTTCAGTTTGTGGAGCCTTGATATCCCAAGTTGTGTCAAATTTATTTAGAGCCGTGCACTTCTTTTTAAACTTATCACAACTTACTACTGCAGGCTTCTGTTTAAGGGTATGTGCACACACTAATTACGTCCGTAATTGACGGACGTATTTCGGCCGCAAGTACCGGACCGAACACAGTGCAGGGAGCTGGGTTCCTAGCATCATACTTATGTACGATGCTAGGAGTCCCTGCCTCGCTGCAGGACAACTCTCCCGTACTGTAATCATGTTTTCAGTACTGGAGAGTTTACCTGCAGCGAGGCAGGGACTCCTAGCATCGTACATAAGTATGATGCTAGGAGCCCGGCTCCCTGCACTGTGTTCGGTCCGGTACTTGCAGCCGAAATACGTCCGTCAATTACGGACGTAATTAGTGTGTGTGCACATACCCTAAAACTTGCATATGAAATGTCTGGTTTAATAAATTCCCCTATTTGTTTTAATGTAACATTCTTTAGGACATAAAAGTGAGATATCACAACAACTGACTTTGTCAATTGTTATGGTAGTAGTCGGATATGATCTTTAATAAATTGAAACAATTTTTTAAAGATTTAAAAACAAGGTTTGACAACGATAAGTTCTTCCCATGTGTATCTAATGCTGATATGTAACCATGCTCCTTACTTATGTTTTAATATTGTGTGATTGAATTTGATATGCTTGACTGATGGTACTTGTATGATCAGAAGTAGTAGCTAGATGTTTAAGTATCAGATTTAGATTAGTTTTATTAATGATACCCAGTTCAACAGATAGAGAGGTCCTATAGGGGAGTACCAAGTCAATGTGAGCTTGAAACTCTGAACAAAAAAATACCAGGTCATGCAGATAAAAAGTAAATTTAGATAAAATGTTACTATTAAAATACAAACCACACAGCTCCCCAAGGTAGAATTTGAGAAACGGCATACTATACCCTCCTGCTACTTTGCTTAAATGGTAAGCAAATTGTTTATTTTTTGTTTTTTTTCTACCTAAAATGGCAGAAAACACACCTATTTTGGAGATGGAAAGGACGGCTAGAGGGGAAATGGAGGAGGCCGGTGTTTTTTTAATTAAATTTTTTCTAGGTGTCTTTTATTCCATTTGCTAACAATTTAGGCAAAGTAGCCCCAAAAGTAAATGTTTTTATAATACATGATTTTTTAAGCATTGTAATTGGACATTTTGTCACACGTCTGTTCTGAGTAAAATATTTTGAAAATGGAGGAGGAGGAGGAGATGGAGGAGGAGATGGGGGAGATTGAGGAGGAGGAGGAGATTGAGGAGGAGATTGAGGAGGAGGAGGAGATGGAGGAGATTGAGGAGATTGAGGAGGAGATTGAGGAGGAGATGGAGGAGGAGGAGGAGATGGAGGAGGAGGAGGAGGAGATGGAGGAGGAGGAGATGGAGATGGAGGAGATGGAGGAGGAGGAGATGGAGGAGGAGGAGATGGAGTAGGAGGAGATGAAGGAGGAGGAGGAGATGGAGGAGGAGATGGAGTAGGAGGAGATTAAGGAGGAGGAGGAGGAGATGGAGGAGGAGATGGAGTAGGAGTAGATGAAGGAGGAGGAGGAGGAGATGGAGGAGGAGGAGGAGGAGATGGAGGAGGAGGTGGAGGAGATGGAGGAGGAGATGGAGGAGGAGATGGAGGAGATGGAGGAGGAGAAGGAGATGGAGGAGGAGGAGGAGATGGAGGAAGAGATGGAGGAGGAGATGGAGGAGGAGGAGGAGATGGAGGAGGAGGAGGAGATGGAGGAGATGGAGGAGGAGATGGAGGAGGAGATGGAGGAGGAGGAGGAGATGGAGGAGGAGATGGAGGAGGAGATGGAGGAGGAGGAGGAGATGGAGGAGGAGATGGAGGAGGAGGAGGAGGAGATGAAGGAGGAGGAGATGGAGGAGGAGGAGATGGAGGAGGAGATGGAGTAGGAGGAGGAGGAGATGGAGGAGGAGATGGAGGAGGAGGAGGAGGAAGAGGAGATGTAACCATGCTCCTTACTTATGTTTTAATATTGTGTGATTGAATTTGATATGCTTGACTGATGGTACTGTATGATCAGAAGTAGTAGCTAGATGTTTAAGTATCAGATTTAGATTAGTTTTAGTAATGATAGCTAGTTCAACAGATAGAGAGGTCCTATAGGGGAGTACCAAGTCAATGTGAGCTTGAAACTCTGAACAAAAAAATACCAGGTCATGCAGATAAAAAGTAAATTTAGATAAGATGTTACTATTAAAATACAAACCTCACAGCTCCCCAAGGTAGAATTTGAGAAACGGCATACTATACCCTCCTGCTACTTTGCTTAAATGGTAAGCGAATTGTTTATTTTTTGTTTTTTTTCTACCTAAAATGGCAGAAAACACACCTATTTTGGAGATGGAAAGGACGGCTAGAGGGGAAATGGAGGAGGCCGGTGTTTTTTAATTAAATTTTTTCTAGGTGTCTTTTATTCCATTTGCTAACAATTTAGGCAAAGTAGCCCCAAAAGTAAATGTTTTTATAATACATGATTTTTTAAGCATTGTAATTGGACATTTTGTCACACGTCTGTTCTGAGTAAAACATTTTGAAAATGGAAGAGATGGAGGAGGAGGAGGAGGAGGAGATGGAGGAGATTGAGGAGGAGGAGGAGATTGAGGAGGAGATGGAGGAGGAGGAGGAGATGGAGGAGGAGATGGAGGAGATGAAGGAGGAGGAGGAGATGGAGGAGGAGATGGAGTAGAAGGAGATGAAGGAGGAGGAGGAGGAGATGAAGGAGGAGGAGGAGGAGATGGAGGATGAGGAGATGGAGTAGGAGGAGATGGAGTAGGAGGAGATGGAGTAGGAGGAGATGGAGTAGGAGGAGATGGAGGAGGAGGAGATGGAGGAGGAGGAGATGGATATGGAGGAGGAGATGGAGGAGGAGATGGAGGAGGAGGAGATGGAGGAGGAGAAGGAGATGGATTTGGAGGAGATGGAGGAGGAGGAGGAGATGGAGTAGGAGGAGATGGAGTAGGAGGAGATGGAGTAGGAGGAGATGGACTAGGAGGAGATGGAGTAGGATGAGATGGAGGAGGAGATGGAGGAGGAGATGGAGGAGGAGATTGAGGAGGAGGAGGAGATTGAGGAGGAGGAGATTGAGGAGGAGGAGGAGGAGGAGATGGAGGAGATGGAGGAGGAGGAGGAGATGGAGATTGAGGAGGAGGAGGAGATGGAGATGGAGGAGATGGAGGAGGAGGAGATGGAGGAGGAGATGGAGGAGGAGGAGATGGAGGAGGATGAGATGGAGGAGGAGATGGAGGAGGAGATGGAGGAGGAGGAGGAGGAGATGGAGGAGGAGATGGAAGAGGAGGAGGAGATGGAGGAGGAGGAGATGGAGTAGGAGGAGGAGGAGATGGAGTAGGAGGAGGAGGAGATGGAGATGGAGGAGGAGATGGAGGAGGAGGAGATGGAGGAGGAGGAGATGGAGGAGACGGAGGAGGAGGAGATGGAGATGGAGGAGGAGGAGGAGGAGGAGATGGCGGAGGAGATGGAGGAGGAGGAGATGGAGGAGGAGGAGATGGAGGAGGAGGAGACGGAGGAGGAGGAGATGGAGTTGGAGGAGGAGGAGGAGGAGGAGATGGAGGAGGAGATGGAGGAGGAGATGGAGGAGGAGGAGATGGAGGAGGAGGAGGAGATGGAGGAGATGGAGGAGGAGGAGGAGGAGATGGAGGAGGAGATGGAGGAGGAGGAGATGGAGGAGGAGATGGAGGAGGAGGAGGAGATGGAGATGGAGGAGGAGGAGGAGGAGATGGAGGAGGAGATGGAGGAGGAGATGGAGGAGGAGATGGAGGAGGAGATGGAGGAGGAGATTGAGGAGGAGGAGGAGATTGAGGAGGAGGAGGAGATGGAGGAGATGGAGGAGGAGAAGAAGGAGGAGGAGGAGATGGAGGAGGAGGAAGAGGAGTAGATGGAGTAGGAGGAGATGGAGTAGGAGGAGATGGAGTAGGAGGAGATGGAGTAGGAGGAGATAGAGGAGGAGGAGATGGAGGAGGAGGAGATGGAGGAGGAGGAGATGGAGATGGAGGAGGAGATGGAGGTGGAGGAGGAAATGGAGGAGGAGGAGGAGATGGAGGAGGAGGAGATGGAGATGGAGGAGGAGATGGAGGTGGAGGAGGAGATGGAGGAGGAGGAGGAGATGGAGGAGGAGGAGGAGATGGAGGAGGAGGAGGAGATGGAGTAGGAGGAGATGGAGTAGGAGGAGATGGAGGAGGAGATGGAGGAGGAGATTGAGGAGGAGGAGGAGATTGACGAGGAGGAAATTGAGGAGATGGAGGAGGAGATGGAGGAGATGGAGGAGGAGGAGGAGATGGAGGAGGAGGAGGAGATGGAGTAGGAGGAGATGGAGTAGGAGGAGATGGAGTAGGAGGAGATGGAGTAGGAGGAGATGGAGGAGGAGATGGAGGAGGAGATTGAGGAGGAGGAGGAGATTGACGAGGAGGAAATTGAGGAGATGGAGGAGGAGATGGAGGAGATGGAGGAGGAGGAGGAGATGGAGATGGAGATGGAGGAGGAGGAGGAGGAGGAGATGGAGATGGAGATGGAGGAGGAGGAGATGATGGAGGAGGAGATGGAGGAGGAGATGGAGGAGGAGATGGAGGAGGAGGAGGAGGAGATGGAGGAGGAGATGGAGGAGGAGGAGGAGATAGATGAGGAGGAGGAGGAGATGGAGGAGGAGATGGAGTAGGTGGAGGAGGAGGAGGAGATTGACGAGGAGGAAATTGAGGAGATGGAGGAGGAGATGGAGGAGATGGAGGAGGAGGAGGAGATGGAGGAGGAGGAGGAGATGGAGTAGGAGGAGATGGAGTAGGAGGAGATGGAGTAGGAGGAGATGGAGTAGGAGGAGATGGAGTAGGAGGAGATGGAGGAGGAGATGGAGGAGGAGATTGACGAGGAGGAGGAGATTGACGAGGAGGAAATTGAGGAGATGGAGGAGGAGATGGAGGAGATGGAGGAGGAGGAGGAGATGGAGATGGAGATGGAGGAGGAGGAGGAGGAGATGATGGAGGAGGAGATGGAGGAGGAGATGGAGGAGGAGATGGAGGAGGAGGAGGAGGAGATGGAGGAGGAGATGGAGGAGGAGGAGGAGATAGATGAGGAGGAGGAGGAGATGGAGGAGGAGATGGAGTAGGTGGAGGAGGAGATTGAGGAGGAGATGGAGGAGGAGTAGATGGAGGAGGAGTAGATGGAGGAGGAGATGGAGGAGGAGGAGATGGAGGAGGAGGAGGAGATGGAGGAGGAGGAGGAGATGGAGGAGGAGATGGAGATGGAGGAGGAGATGGAGATGGAGGAGGAGGAGATGGAGGAGAAGATGGAGTAGGAGGAGGAGGAGATAGAGGAGATGGAGGAGGAGATAGGAGGAGGAGGAGGAGGAGATGTAACCATGCTCCTTACTTATGTTTTATATTGTGTGATTGAATTTGATATGCTTGACTGATGGTACTGTATGATCAGAAGTAGTAGCTAGATGTTTAAGTATCAGATTTAGATTAGTTTTAGTAATGATAGCTAGTTCAACAGATAGAGAGGTCCTATAGGGGAGTACCAAGTCAATGTGAGCTTGAAACTCTGAACAAAAAAATACCAGGTCATGCAGATAAAAAGTAAATTTAGATAAAATGTTACTATTAAAATACAAACCACACAGCTCCCCAAGGTAGAATTTGAGAAACGGCATACTATACCCTCCTGCTACTTTGCTTAAATGGTAAGCAAATTGTTTATTTTTTGTTTTTTTTCTACCTAAAATGGCAGAAAACACACCTATTTTGGAGATGGAAAGGACGGCTAGAGGGGAAATGGAGGAGGCCGGTGTTTTTTAATTACATTTTTTCTAGGTGTCTTTTATTCCATTTGCTAACAATTTAGGCAAAGTAGCCCCAAAAGTAAATGTTTTTATAATACATGATTTTTTAAGCATTGTAATTGGACATTTTGTCACACGTCTGTTCTGAGTAAAACATTTTGAAAATGGAAGAGATGGAGGAGGAGGAGGAGGAGATGGAGGAGGAGGAGGAGATGTAGGAGGAGGAGGAGGAGGAGATTGAGGAGGAGGAGGAGGAGATTGAGGAGGAGATGGAGGAGGAGGAGGAGATGGAGGCGGAGATGGAGGATGAGTAGATGGAGTAGGAGGAGATGGAGTAGGAGGAGATGGAGTAGGAGGAGATGGAGTAGGAGGAGATGGAGTAGGAGGAGATGGAGGAGGAGGAGATGGAGATGGAGGAGGAGATGGATATGGAGGAGGAGATGGAGGAGGAGGAGATGGAGGAGGAGGAGGAGATGGAGGAGGAGGAGATGGAGGAGGAGGAGGAGGAGATGGAGTAGGAGGAGATGGAGTAGGAGGAGATGGAGTAGGAGGAGATGGAGTAGGAGGAGATGGACTAGGAGGAGATGGAGTAGGATGAGATGGAGGAGGAGATGGAGGAGGAGATGGAGGAAGAGGAGATTGAGGAGGAGGATATTGAGGAGGAGGAGGAGATTGAGGAGGAGGAGGAGATGGAGATGGAGAAGATGGAGGAGGAGGAGATGGAGGAGGAGATGGAGGAGGAGGAGATGGAGGAGGAGGAGATGGAGGAGGAGATGGAGGAGGAGGAGGAGATGGAGGAGGAGATGGAGGAGGAGGAGGAGATGGAGGAGGAGGAGATGGAGTAGGAGGAGGAGGAGATGGAGGAGGAGATGGAGGAGGAGTAGATGGAGGAGGAGTAGATGGAGGAGGAGATGGAGGAGGAGGAGATGGAGGAGATGGAGATGGAGATGGAGGAGGAGATGGAGGAGGAGGAGGAGGAGATAGAGGAGATGGAGGAGGAGATGGAGGAGGAGGAGGAGGAGGAGATGTAACCATGCTCCTTACTTATGTTTTAATATTGTGTGATTGAATTTGATATGCTTGACTGATGGTACTGTATGATCAGAAGTAGTAGCTAGATGTTTAAGTATCAGATTTAGATTAATTTTAGTAATGATAGCTAGTTCAACAGATAGAGAGGTCCTATAGGGGAGTACCAAGTCAATGTGAGCTTGAAACTCTGAACAAAAAAATACCAGGTCATGCAGATAAAAAGTAAATTTAGATAAAATGATACTATTAAAATATAAACCACACAGCTCCACAAGGTAGAATTTGAGAAACGGCATACTATACCCTCCTGCTACTTTGCTTAAATGGTAAGCAAAATGTTTTTTTTTTTGTTTATTTTCTACCTAAAATGGCAGAAAACACACCTATTTTGGAGATGGAAAGGACGGCTAGAGGGGAAATGGAGGAGGCCGGTGTTTTTTAATTAAATTTTTTCTAGGTGTCTTTTATTCCATTTGCTAACAATTTATGCAAAGTAGCCCCAAAAGTAAATGTTTTTATAATACATGATTTTTTAAGCATTGTAATTGGACATTTTGTCACACGTCTGTTCTGAGTAAAAAAAATTGAAAATGGAGGAGGAGGAGGAGATGGAGGAGTAGGAGGAGATGGAGGAGGAGGAGGAGATTGAGGAGGAGGAGGAGATTGAGGAGGAGGAGGAGGAGATTGAGGAGGAGGAGGAGATTATGGAGGAGGAGGAGATGGAGGAGATGGAGGAGGAGATGGAGGAGGAGGAGGAGATGGAGGAGGAGATGCAGGAGGAGGAGGAGGAGATGGAGGAGGAGATGGAGGAGAAGGAGATGGAGGAGGAGGAGATGGAGGAGAAGGAGATGGAGGAGAAGGAGATGTAGGAGGAGGAGGAGGAGGAGATGGAGGAGGAGGAGATGGAGGAGGAGGAGATGGAGGAGAAGGAGATGGAGGAGAAGGAGATGGAGGAGAAGGAGATGGAGGAGATGGAGGAGGAGGAGATGGAGGAGGAGGAGGAGATGGAGGAGGAGGAGATGGAGGAGGAGGAGGAGGAGATGGGAGGAGGAGGAGGAGATGGAGGAGATGGAGGAGGAGATGGAGGAGGAGAAGCAGGAGGAGAAGGAGGAGGAGATGGAGGAGGAGATGGAGGAGGAGGAGATGGAGGAGGAGGAGGAGGAGAATATGGAGGAGGAGATGGAGGAGGAGGAGATGGAGGGGGAGGAGGAGGAGGAGATGGAGGAGGAGGAGGAGGAGATGGGAGGAGGAGGAGGAGATGGAGGAGATGGAGGAGGAGATGGAGGAGGAGGAGGAGATGGAGGAGGAGGAGATGGAGGAGGAGGAGGAGATGGAGGAGGAGATGGAGGAGGAGGAGGAGATGGAGGAGGAGGAGATGGAGGAGGAGGAGGAGATGGAGGAGATGGAGGAGATGGAGGAGGAGATGGAGGAGGAGATGGAGGAGGAGGAGATGGAGGAGGAGATGGAGGAGGAGGAGGAGAAGTAGGAGGAGATGGAGGAGGAGGAGGAGATGGAGGAGGAGAATGAGGAGGAGATGGAGGAGGAGATGGAGGAGATGGAGGAGGAGGAGGAGATGGAGGAGATGGAGGAGGAGATGGAGGAGATGGAGGAGGAGATGGAGGAGGAGGAGATGGAGGAGGAGGAGATGGAGGAGGAGGAGATAGAGGAGATGGAGGAGGAGATGGAGGAGGAGTAGATGGAGGAGATGGAGGAGGAGGAGGAGATGGAGGAGGAGATGGAGGAGTGGGAGATGGAGGAGGAGGAGATGGAGGAGGAGGAGGAGATGGAGTAGGAGGAGGAGGAGATGGAGGAGGAGATGGAGGAGGAGATGGAGGAGGAGATGGAGGAGGAGGAGATGGAGGAGGAGGAGGAGATGGAGTAGGAGGAGGAGGAGATGGAGGAGGAGATGGAGGAGGAGATGGAGGAGGAGATGGAGGAGGAGATGGAGGAGGAGATGGAGGAGGAGATGGAGGAGGAGGAGGAGGAGATGGAGGAGGAGATGGAGGAGAAGGAGATGGAGGAGGAGATGGAGGAGGAGATGGAGGAGATGATGGAGGAGATGGAGGAGGAGGAGGAGATGGAGGAGGAGGAGAAGGAGGAGATGGAGGAGGAGGAGATGGAGGAGGAGATGGAGGAGGAGGAGGAGAAGGAGGAGGAGATGGAGGAGATGGAGGAGGAGAAGCAGGAGGAGAAGGTGGAGGAGATGGAGGAGGAGGAGATGGAGGAGGAGGAGATGGAGGAGAAGGAGGAGATGGAGGAGGAGGAGATGGAGGAGGAGGAGAATATGGAGGAGGAGATGGAGGAGGAGGAGATGGAGGGGGAGGAGGAGGAGATGGAGGAGGAGGAGGAGATGGGAGGTGGAGATGGAGGAGATGGAGGAGGAGATGGAGGAGGAGGAGGAGATGGAGGAGGAGGAGATGGAGGAGGAGGAGATGGAGGAGGAAGAGATGGAGGAGGAGATGGAGGAGGAGATGAAGGAGGAGGAGATGGAGGAGGAGGAGATGGAGGAGGAGGAGATGGAGTAGGAGGAGGAGGAGGAGGAGATGGAGGAGGAGGAGATGGAGGAGGAGGAGGAGATGGAGGAGGAGGAGATGGAGGAGACGGAGGAGGAGATGGAGGAGGTGGAGGAGATGGAGGAGAAGGCGATGGAGGAGGAGGAGATGGAGGAGGAGATGGAGGAGGAGGAGAAGTAGGAGGAGATGGAGGAGGAGGAGGAGATGGAGGAGGAGAATGAGGAGGAGATGGAGGAGGAGATGGAGGAGGAGATGGAGGAGGAGATGGAGGAGGAGGAGGAGATGGAGGAGGAGGAGGAGATGGAGAAGGAGGAGGAGATGGAGGAGGAGGAGATGGAGGAGGAGATGGAGGAGGAGTAGATGGAGGAGGAGTAGATGGAGGAGGAGATGGAGGAGGAGGAGATGGAGGAGATGGAGATGGAGATGGAGGAGGAGATGGAGGAGGAGGAGGAGGAGATAGAGGAGATGGAGGAGGAGATGGAGGAGGAGGAGGAGGAGATGTAACCATGCTCCTTACTTATGTTTTAATATTGTGTGATTGAATTTGATATGCTTGACTGATGGTACTGTATGATCAGAAGTAGTAGCTAGATGTTTAAGTATCAGATTTAGATTAGTTTTAGTAATGATAGCTAGTTCAACAGATAGAGAGGTCCTATAGGGGAGTACCAAGTCAATGTGAGCTTGAAACTCTGAACAAAAAAATACCAGGTCATGCAGATAAAAAGTAAATTTAGATAAAATGATACTATTAAAATATAAACCACACAGCTCCACAAGGTAGAATTTGAGAAACGGCATACTATACCCTCCTGCTACTTTGCTTAAATGGTAAGCAAAATGTTTTTTTTTTGTTTATTTTCTACCTAAAATGGCAGAAAACACACCTATTTTGGAGATGGAAAGGACGGCTAGAGGGGAAATGGAGGAGGCCGGTGTTTTTTAATTACATTTTTTCTAGGTGTCTTTTATTCCATTTGCTAACAATTTATGCAAAGTAGCCCCAAAAGTAAATGTTTTTATAATACATGATTTTTTAAGCATTGTAATTGGACATTTTGTCACACGTCTGTTCTGAGTAAAAAAAATTGAAAATGGAGGAGGAGGAGGAGATGGAGGAGTAGGAGGAGATGGAGGAGGAGGAGGAGATTGAGGAGGAGGAGGAGATTGAGGAGGAGGAGGAGGAGATTGAGGAGGAGGAGGAGATTATGGAGGAGGAGGAGATGGAGGAGATGGAGGAGGAGATGGAGGAGGAGGAGGAGATGGAGGAGGAGATGCAGGAGGAGGAGGAGGAGATGGAGGAGGAGATGGAGGAGAAGGAGATGGAGGAGGAGGAGATGGAGGAGAAGGAGATGGAGGAGAAGGAGATGTAGGAGGAGGAGGAGGAGGAGATGGAGGAGGAGGAGATGGAGGAGGAGGAGATGGAGGAGAAGGAGATGGAGGAGAAGGAGATGGAGGAGAAGGAGATGGAGGAGATGGAGGAGGAGGAGATGGAGGAGGAGGAGGAGATGGAGGAGGAGGAGATGGAGGAGGAGGAGGAGGAGATGGGAGGAGGAGGAGGAGATGGAGGAGATGGAGGAGGAGATGGAGGAGGAGAAGCAGGAGGAGAAGGAGGAGGAGATGGAGGAGGAGATGGAGGAGGAGGAGATGGAGGAGGAGGAGGAGGAGAATATGGAGGAGGAGATGGAGGAGGAGGAGATGGAGGGGGAGGAGGAGGAGGAGATGGAGGAGGAGGAGGAGGAGAGATGGGAGGAGGAGGAGGAGATGGAGGAGATGGAGGAGGAGATGGAGGAGGAGGAGGAGATGGAGGAGGAGGAGATGGAGGAGGAGGAGGAGATGGAGGAGGAGATGGAGGAGGAGGAGGAGATGGAGGAGGAGGAGATGGAGGAGGAGGAGGAGATGGAGGAGATGGAGGAGATGGAGGAGGGAGATGGAGGAGGAGATGGAGGAGGAGGAGATGGAGGAGGAGATGGAGGAGGAGGAAGAAGTAGGAGGAGATGGAGGAGGAGGAGGAGATGGAGGAGGAGAATGAGAGGAGATGGAGGAGGAGGAGGAGGAGATGGAGGAGGAGGAGGAGATGGAGGAGATGGAGGAGGAGATGGAGGAGATGGAGGAGGAGATGGAGGAGGAGGAGATGGAGGAGGAGGAGATGGAGGAGGAGGAGATAGAGGAGATGGAGGAGGAGATGGAGGAGGAGTAGATGGAGGAGATGGAGGAGGAGGAGGAGATGGAGGAGGAGATGGAGGAGTGGGAGATGGAGGAGGAGGAGATGGAGGAGGAGGAGGAGATGGAGTAGGAGGAGGAGGAGATGGAGGAGGAGATGGAGGAGGAGATGGAGGAGGAGATGGAGGAGGAGGAGATGGAGGAGGAGGAGGAGATGGAGTAGGAGGAGGAGGAGATGGAGGAGGAGATGGAGGAGGAGATGGAGGAGGAGATGGAGGAGGAGATGGAGGAGGAGATGGAGGAGGAGATGGAGGAGGAGGAGGAAGGAGATGGAGGAGGAGATGGAGGAGAAGGAGATGGAGGAGGAGATGGAGGAGGAGATGGAGGAGATGATGGAGGAGATGGAGGAGGAGGAGGAGATGGAGGAGGAGGAGAAGGAGGAGATGGAGGAGGAGGAGATGGAGGAGGAGGAAGGAGGAGGAGGAGGAGAAGGAGGAGGAGATGGAGGAGATGGAGGAGGAGAAGCAGGAGGAGAAGGTGGAGGAGATGGAGGAGGAGGAGATGGAGGAGGAGGAGATGGGAGGAGAAGGAGGAGATGGAGGAGGAGGAAGATGGAGGAGGAGGAGAATATGGAGGAGGAGATGGAGGAGGAGGAGATGGAGGGGGGAGGAGGAGGAGATGGAGGAGGAGGAGGAGATGGGAGGTGGAGATGGAGGAGATGGAGGAGGAGATGGAGGAGGAGGAGGAGATGGAGGAGGAGGAGATGGAGAGGAGGAGGAGATGGAGGAGGAAGAGATGGAGGAGGAGAATGGAGGAGGAGATGAAGGAGGAGGAGATGGAGGAGGAGGAGATGGAGGAGGAGGAGATGGAGTAGGAGGAGGAGGAGGAGGAGATGGAGGAGGAGGAGATGGAGGAGGAGGAGGAGATGGAGGAGGAGGAGATGGAGGAGACGGAGGAGGAGATGGAGGGGTGGAGGAGGAGGAGAAGGCGATGGAGGAGGAGGAGATGGAGGAGGAGATGGAGGAGGAGGAGAAGTAGGAGGAGATGGAGGAGGAGGAGGAGATGGAGGAGGAGAATGAGGAGGAGATGGAGGAGGAGATGGAGGAGGAGATGGAGGAGGAGATGGAGAGGAGGAGGAGATGGAGGAGGAGGAGGAGATGGAGAAGGAGGAGGAGATGGAGGAGGAGGAGATGGAGGAGGAGGAGGAGATGGAGGAGGAGATGGAGGAGGAGGAGGAGGAGATGGAGGAGGAGGAGATGGAGGAGGAGATGGAGGAGGAGGAGATGGAGGAGGAGTAGATGGAGGAGGGATGGAGATGGAGGAGGAGATGGAGGAGGAGGAGATGGAGGAGGAGGAGGAGGAGGAGATGGTGGAGATGGAGGAGATAGAGGAGGAGATGGAGGAGAAGGAGGAGATGGAGGAGGAGGAGGAGATGGAGGAGGAGGGAGGAGTGGAGGAGATGGAGGAGGAGAAGGAGGAGGAGATGGAGGAGGAGGAGGAGGAGATGGAGGAGGAGGAGATGGAGGAGGAGATGGAGGAGGAGGAGATGGAGGAGGAGGAGGAGATGGAGGAGGAGGAGGAGATAGATGAGGAGATGGAGGAGATGGAGGAGATGGAGGAGGAGGAGATGGAGGAGGAGATGGAGTAGGAGGAGGAGAAGATGGAGGAGGAGATGGAGTAGGAGGAGGAGGAGATGGAGGAGGAGGAGATGGAGGAGGAGATGGAGGAGGAGGAGATGGAGAGGGGAGATGGAGTAGGAGGAGATGGAGGAGGAGGAGATGGAGGAGGAGGAGATGGAGGAGGAGATGGAGGAGGAGATGGAGTTGTACCAAATTTATTCAGAGCCGTGAGCTTCTTGGGATCTGCTCATATCACGTGTTTTTCTTTTCGTCTGAGATATACATCGTGAGGAGTCCTGACGTATACCTCTAACATATGGCACTGACGTACCCTACTGTATAGGCATATATGGACAGTGACGTTAGGGGCTTGGGAAAGCCCTTGATGTCACTGTAAATATATGAACTGGGATGTTAGGAGTTTAAAAACCCAGAAACCTACGCCAGAGTTTCGGCAACGCTGTGGCCGGGGATTCAAATTCTAGAGGGACTCACTGTCCATATATGGACAGTGATATCAAAAGCTTTAAACTTTTGAGTCCCTGGCCAAAGCATCACAAGCGCTCTGGCCGGGAACTTCTGTCTTTGGAAAGCTCTCAACGTCACTGTCCATATCTGGACAGTGATATTAGGAGCTTAAAAACCCATGAATCCACGGCCAGAGTGTCGGCAGTGCTCTGGCCAATGATTGCTCTCCTGCAAAGAGCCCTTTTGTCACTGTCCATATCTGGACAGTTATGTAAGGAGCTGAAAAACCCAGGAATCCATGGACAGAATGTAGGCAACGCTCTGGCCAGTGATTGCTCTCCTGGAAGGAGCCACTGACGTCACTGTCCATATAGGGACAGTGACGTTAGGGGATTTGAGATGCTGGAATACCCGGCTAAAGTGTCGGGAACGCCCTAGCCGGGAATTCTGCTGCTAAAGGAACCCCTGACATTACTGTCCATGTATCGACAGTGGTGTTAGGGGTTTGTCATGCGAGTGTTGCAGACCAGAGCGTTGGTAAAACTGTGGCCGGGATCCCGCTTCAAGAGGGAGCCTCTAACGTCACTCCCCGTATAAGGACGGTAACGGCAGGGGGCCCTCTAGTACTGGATTCCCTGGCCAGAGTGCTACTGATGCTCTAGGCTTGGGAAGTAAATAACTGAATACCCTTGACATGAACCTATTTCAGCAGGCTACTGTTTAATATTAGCGTATAAAAACGCTAGTCTTACTAAATTCCACCTATTGGTTTCATTTAACAGCGTGAGGTAGGGTTCTGCTACTCAACAGATTTACTATAAATTACGCCAAGAATTGAAGTAAATTATACAGGAAATCTATGCCAGATTGTATCTGGCATAGCTTTCAGTTTGTGGAGCCTTGATATCCCAAGTTGTGTCAAATTTATTTAGAGCCGTGCACTTCTTTTTAAACTTATCACAACTTACTACTGCAGGCTTATGTTTAACACTTGCATATGAAATGCCAGGTATAATAAATTCCCCTATTTAATTTAATGTAACATGCTTTAGGACTTAAAAGTGAGATATCACAACAACTGACTTTGTCAATTGTTATGGTAGTAGTCGGATATGATCTTTAATAAATTGAAACAATTTTTTAAAGATTTAAAAACAAGGTTTGACAACGATAAGTTCTTCCCATGTGTATCTAATGCTGATATGTAACCATGCTCCTTACTTATGTTTTAATATTGTGTGATTGAATTTGATATGCTTGACTGATGGTACTGTATGATCAGAAGTAGTAGCTAGATGTTTAAGTATCAGATTTAGATTAGTTTTAGTAATGATAGCTAGTTCAACAGATAGAGAGGTCCTATAGGGGAGTACCAAGTAAATGTGAGCTTGAAACTCTGAACAAAAAAATACCAGGTCATGCAGATAAAAAGTAAATTTAGATGAAATGTTACTATTAAAATATAAACCACACAGCTCCCAAGGTAGAATTTGAGAAATGGCATACTATACCCTCCTGCTACTTTGCCTAAATGGTAAGCAAATTGTTTATTTTTGTTTTTTTTCTACCTAAAATGGCAGAAAACACACCTATTTTGGAGATGGAAAGGACGGCTAGAGGGGAAATGGAGGAGGCCGGTGTTTTTAATTAAATTTTTTCTAG
This sequence comes from Rhinoderma darwinii, assembly GCF_050947455.1. NCBI lineage: Eukaryota > Metazoa > Chordata > Amphibia > Anura > Rhinodermatidae > Rhinoderma > Rhinoderma darwinii. Next base: position 595 of record NW_027464291.1, on the reverse strand, counting down.
GTGTCTTTTATTCCATTTGCTAACAATTTAGGCAAAGTAGCCCCAAAAGTAAATGTTTTTATAATACATGATTTTTTATGCATTGTAATTGGACATTTTGTCACACGTCTGTTCTGAGTAAAAAAAATTTGAAAATGGAGGAGATGGAGGAGGAGGAGGAGATGGAGGAGGAGGAAGAGGATGGAGGAGGAGGAGGAGATGGAGGAGATGGAGGAGGAGGAAGAGATGGAGGAGGAGGAGGAGATTGAGGAGGAGGCGATTGAGGAGGAGATTGAGGAGGAGGAGGAGATGGAGGAGATTGAGGAGGAGATTGAGGAGGAGGAGATTGAGGAGGAGATGGAGGAGGAGGAGGAGATGGAGGAGATGGAGGAGGAGATGGAGGAGATGAGGAGGAGATTGAGGAGGAGGCGATTGAGGAGGAGATTGAGGAGGAGGAGGAGATGGAGGAGATTGAGGAGGAGATGGAGGAGGAGATTGGAGGAGGAGATTGAGGAGGAGGAGATGGAGGAGATTGAGGAGGAGATGGAGGAGATTGAGGAGGAGATGGAGGAGATTGAGGAGGAGATGGAGGAGGAGATGGAGTAGGAGGAGATGG